>NW_017673923.1:7213-27992 GCF_001879085.1 Nicotiana attenuata | reverse complement strand
GAATTTTGTTGGGCTCCAACGTGGGTACCAGACACTGGGTATAAAATAAAATAAAAAAAACGGATAGATCCAAGAAGCACATAATTGTTTAAATCTAATATAGTAGTATATTTAAATATAACTAACTATAATTATATACTTATTTAAATTAGTTGAAACTTTCAAGTAATACTTTGTTTAATATGAATTATGATATTTATTATTTACCAAAAAATAAATTATGATATACTAGTTTGTTTTGTTATACATCACTATATCAGCCATATTAAGGTCTTAACTTTTTTACAAAAATAAACTTAATAATAGGAAAAATATGTATATATAAAGAATACTCAAAAATCTATCTATTTAATAAAAGGAGAGGCAAAAGCACTATATTAAGGCAACTGACATAATAACAAAAAGCCAAATGACATTGTTAAGACAAAATAAATTACCTTTCTAACTTAAAAAACCTTCTAAATTTGAAATTTTGAACTAATTGATTACTCTATTTGAATTAATAAATTAATAAATATAGATAAAGCCAGTTAAATTTAAAATCTAACCAGTAAAGCTATTAATTATGAAGAATATTAATTTTGATTTCAAACCATTAAGAAAGGGATAATACAATTCGTATGACGGTTTAATTATACTAAATAATTGATAAGACAATTAGATAACCAGGAAAAGAAAAGGGAATGAAATACAATTTTAGAAAAAATATTAAAATATAAGACTTATAATTAAAATTATGATGAGAAAAATCGTATATATACACGTAACTAAAATCATAATAAACAACGAGTCATAAAGGATAAAAATAAAAATTCCAAGCGATAGTGTTAAAATTTATATATTAATTAATTTCTCATATAGAAAAATCTTAGTTAATAAATAAAACTCAAAATTTCCTATTGAAAAATGAAAAGTTATAAAGATAATATTAAGATATTTATACATAAGACAAGGATATATATATATATATATATATATATTAAAAATAACGATAAATTTTTATAAAAATGATAAAAGGCTTATCTCTTTATACTTTTGATGAATTTAAAATTATGATTTAATTAAGAAATATTGTATTATTTAAATTTTAATTAAAATACAAATGAGAAAACAAATCAAATATCACAGTAGGAAAAAATGTATGAATAAGGGGGATAAAAATAATGTTAGGATATTTATACTTTGAATTAATTTAAAAAGAATAACAATATAATTAATTTTTGTAGGGACTTAGATATCTTAGTGTAACTAGATAAAAGAGAAATATATAAAATTAATATAATTAATAATGTTATTAATAGAGATCCTATCTTTAAAAAATTTTAATCATATATTAGGGCAAAAATTAGCGACAATTGTTTTTCCATTGCAAATCTTATTATCTAATATAATTTTCTTAATTAATGATGCAACCATAAATTTATCGTAAATCTGTGATTAGGTAGCTACAAAATATCATTTCATTAAGATGATTATTATTATTTCTTGTAGTGTTAAATATGCTTCTTTTATATAATTGAAGTCTTTGATCATTATCAAAACTAAATGTACTGAGCCTCCCCAGCAAAGCTCTTCAATACATGAACAGTTACTTAAAAATGACTTCTTAAATACCTACAACTATTAATAATTATTTAAATTTTAAATATAAAATTATATAATTAACAACAACTACAATAAAATAAAATATGAGTTTGATAAGTCTAAAAAGTCAATTGATAAATTTTGCTGCTATAAGTAGGCAAATATTGTTTGAGAATGAAGATTAATTGTGCATTTTAAATAATTATTATCATATACAATTACTATTTTCTTTCTTAGTCATATACAATTACTATTTTTCTATCTTATAAGAAAAATATAAGTGTCACATTATGACATCAATATTTCATTACATAATTAGTATTAGACGACTCTTGTCATGATTTTCATAATCGAGCAAAAATATTCATCAATTGTCATGGCAACCATTTTTATTTTTTAAGCTAACTATTTTATTTTCTTTATAATTTGAAGCATAAATATTTATTTAGCTATAAGATTTTGTTTCGAATAATTTCATTGGCCTAAAAGATTATTATTACTATTTCGAGTTTCAACTTGTGGCAAAAGTTAAAATTAGCTACGAAATTTTATCAGATCAATAAATTTGTGGCTAGATTATTCTGTAATGACAAATAATTATAGCTATTAATCCAACTATTGCCATGATTTTTTATAAGTTGTAGCAAAAATATTTATCTAGCTATAATATCTTATTTTAAATATTTTATTATGGTTAAAAGATTACTTTTGTTACAGTAACTTTCCGTTCGTAGCAAAAACTAACAATTAGCTACAATATTATGTCATAACAATAAATTGATGGCTATATCATTTACCTATTGCCACAGTTTTTTATAACTTGAAGCAAATATATTTCTTTAGCTACAATATTTTATTTCAAATAATTTATTGTGGCTAAAAAGGTTACTATTGCTATAGTAACTTTTAATGCGTGGCTAAAACGTATGAATTAGCTTCGAAATTTATTGTGGCAATAAATTTGTAGCTATTTAGGCAATTATTGCTACGATTTTTAGTAATTATAGCAAAAATAAGGAATTAGCTTCACCAATATAATTTTCATGGCTAGCAAATTTTACGAATTTATAAATAGCTAGAAAATTTTGATTTTTGTGGCTATTGTTAGGTAATAGCCACAATTTTTAAATTCGTAGTTGAGATTTCGTAGCTATAAATACATTATCTTGTAGTGGCTTTTACCATATCATTGTAAACGCTTGCATCTAATCAATAATCAAGAATAGCTAGCTAAATTTTGTCATATTTTGTTTCATATTATTATTTTTAAAACTTTTGCACGTCCTTTAAAAAGATATTTAATAGCTTTAATTATACAAGTATTTTCGCTAAACTCCTCACTAAATTAACACTCTGTTAAAAGAATAAACTTTGGAAAAATAAGTAATTAATATTTTAAAACAAATTCTATAGGTCAGAAGAACAAAGAGTTGAGACGGTTTGAATTTTAGGATTTTGTGCATGAACATGCTGATATCATTTGTTGTATACCATACATCAGAAAATATCTTCCACCAGCCCCATTATAGAAATCACTCCAAATTACTCCCTAATTTTCACTTGCCTTTTGTGTTGACATCTCAAGCTGCGACTTATATATCGAATGGTAGTTGATTTTTGCACCGTGAAACATGACTAGAACAATCTTTTCATCATAACTAGTTGTACCTTGATCACGCCCAACTCTAGTTCTAAAAAGGATAAGCAGTTGTTGTAAATATAATTCGGTCTAAAAGTCTGGAGTCGAATTCCACAGAGAACTAAGATTTCAGTATAATTGTTCAATATCACTCGGAAGACAAGCTCGAACAATTCCTAAGTTATAATATTAAGATTTTTAGGTCTAACTAATTAACTAACAAATTAAAGAAGTAAATTAAAAACTAGGGATACTAAGGGTTGGAGAAAAGATTAGGAGGTCTAGAGTTATAATTTCCCCAATGTCGGAATCCTTCTAGCTATGTTCCCTACAATTTTGCCAATGTATTCTCTACTGATCGTGGGCACTTTAGATGTCGTAATTCTCTCTCGAGCAACTACAACAATTTACTAGACATATTCTCTCGAACTACGCTAGTTGGCTTTATCTAACCGCTCATTATGACCACGTCAAGGCTTTGTTATTTCTAAACCTACCTTTAAACCCGCTTTATTGATTTCTCACATACGTTAGGAGTGACGTTGTTCAACAACCACCTAAATATGTATCCTTTCTCAAGCAACACATAATAAATAGGCACAGTCAATCGATGGCCATTCAATCAACAACAATAAACACGTAGTTGAACAAGTAGAGAAATCCAACGGCTCAATTATATAAAAACGTAACAAGAATTTATCCTACAAAAGGTTCAATCAAAACCCTAGATAACAAATTAGCTATTCATAATAGTATGTAAAACTACAATACTAAAAGTCATAACCAACAATAAAAAAGTAGGAAGAGGAAGGAAAAACTCGTAGAAGAATTCCCCGCCTTGCTCCTATTGTGTCTCTACCTCCTTAGGTCGAATCTGTGTCAAAAGCGTGTCCAACCTCCTCAAAATACCGTTTTCCATGTATATATACCAAGTAGGGTCGAGCCAAAACAATTATACCTTCTCCTACGCGAAAAAGGATAATTTTTAAGGTCTGGACTGTCGCGGTCGCGGTCCAGGCGCAGTCCGGGCGCGTTATTTTCCCAGTGCACTGCCTCAGTCCGCGTCCAGGTCCGCTGTCGCGGTTTCGACCGCGTTTGTCACCCTGTTACGTTTGGAATTTGGTAAAACGTAAAACATAAAAGTTGTAGCCCATTGAGTTAGCTTTCCAACGGTATATTATATAGCCCAAATGGAGTTCGGAGCAAAGAGTTATATCTATATTACTAGACAGTATACAATATGCCTACTCAAGTCTTCGTTTGTTCTTAACTATTAAATTTGACCCCTGAACACGATCCCGGCTTAATTCCTTGGGCTTTACTCAGACTTCAAAGCTCCAAATCACTTGAATTCATTTCATAACATCTATATAGCTCGGAATCACTTCTACAAGGCATAAAACATACAATTAGTGCAAAACACTAGCGATTAAAGCGCAAACTCAACTAAAATACAGTAAATTAAAGTGTAATAATTGACTAAAATACGTAATTATAGCCTATCATCATACCTCGTAAGACGCCAAAAATAGTACTCATATATTCTGTGGTTACAAAATGAAAAAGTTTACTTGACTTTATTCTTCTCACGAGTCAAGTATAATTCAATCTGAAGGAGACATATTCAATGTTAGAGCAAAGGGGGTGCCTTGTTCTTTGTGTTGATGCCATTCCAATTGGGATTTTGGTTGTCTTTTTCCTGTTTTGGCACCATACGATGAAGACACCAAAGGTAAACATAAATGGAGCCCCTAAACACTATTGTATGACAATGATCTGATCAATATGTACCCAAAAAATGAGTAACAATTAAATTTGCGTGTTGCTTAAAGCATACGTGGTTTAATTTATTACGAATGATGAAGAATAATAGATAGATGAATTAAAGACAGAATAACGATCACACCAATTGCAATATGATGACCAAGCATGATCCTAGATTGAATAATGGAATTCGTCCTCGGTCGGTCCCTCGATGCAAGCTCGGTCGTGAGTAAAGAAAAGAACAAACAAGTCTTTTCCTTCTTGAGTTTTTGGCACTCTCTTTTATTCTTTTCCTAATTGCATGTGTTTACTGTTGTGCAGCAGTTTCCCAGGTTCTTCATGCAGTCCCCCACTTCAAGGAGTGGATTGAAGGGATATGTAAACAAATGTCTTATTTCGAGCGCGCAAGGAGTAAGCTCTCGAAGGGCAAGTGGGAGGTCCGTTCCCATGGTGAGGCTTTCTCCTGAATAATTACACTCACACACTTGACTTGTATTTTGCTAAGTCTTCTTCCTTCTCATAGGATTTCCCATGATCACCGAGCTTAGGCCGTTGATGAGGACGAGGACTCGTCCTTGCTTGCCAAACACTCCGGTTCGGCACACTCCGGGACTGCCACAAAGGAGGGGAGAAAGAATAAGAAGAGGAAGTCCTCAGGCTCCCCGGATGCGAGGTAAAGAAGAAAAGGGTGGGCGTCCGGGTCCGGAACAGCAACAAAAAGAGCACCAAGGCTAGGGTACCGTACCTTGATTCCCTCTACCGACTCAGGGATTACCTCGAGGATGACGACCTTAAGTTCATTGCTCACGAGTCGATCGTCAACGAGGGGGAGCAGGCGGCTACCGACAAAGGTGGCCAAGAGGTCGATCCCCCTCTAGCTCGGGAAATAGAAGGAGAGTCGGAGGCCACGAACACCCGGGAGGGTGCTCCTGCCTTGAAGGAGGTAGTTGGTATCATCAACATTGCGGAGACGCCCATACTGAGTCCATGTTCAAAGAGTCTGAAGCCAACAAAGAGAAATCAAATCAGACGGCACCGGGCCCAAATGATGCCCTCAACATGTTTATCGATGGCATGGACATGACCGAGTTGGAGGACTATTCCGGGATTGGTCATCTGTAGGTCTCAAAAAAGGATGTGCCATCGGGAGCGGGCAAGCCAAGCTCGATCCCGAAATTAGTGAAACAATTCCCTGCCTTGAGTGTGGATCCCGATCGTAAGAGAACGGTCGTTCTTACTATTCCAGTGGATGCCCGAGCTCTTTCCGCTCGATGGGCATGGCCAGCTACCTTCATTGCCTGGTGAACGAGGAGGACCAGGCAAAGATGAATGAAGTAGGCACATCGAGCCTTTTCAATGAGGCGCAACAGGCACTTAACTGGGTAAGACGTCTAATCTATCCTTTGTATCCTTTGCAGATTTTGCTTAGCAAGTTCTAATGACCTTATTATTTTTCAGGCTTCGGTGCTTCATCATGAAAGCTTCTTCCGGTCTCGCTTAGAAATTAGCCAGCTCGAGTTCTATCTCAAATTGCATATCCAGAAGAAGGACATGTATAGGGCTCTTAGTGAACAAAAAGACGAGGCTCTTAAGGATTGAATGGCCCCGTGAAATTTTTTTTACTCAAAAAACTGAAATCTCGTAGTGCCAAGTTAGGAATATGTGTTAGAAATTTATAAAATTCTTTGCGGCGAGCTTGCGAGCGGCGGTTTGGACTTTTTGGAACGATCTGTGCATTAAAAAGTTAAGAAAAAATATTTTTCAGACGAGCGCGTTTCTACGGCCCATTATGCGGCCGCATAATAACTATGAGGACCGCATAGTTGCCGCAAAGTTAGGCAGAAGGTTGGCAATTTTGAGGACAACTATGCGGCCAATTATGCGATCGCATAATCGATATGCGGGCCACATAGTCGTCACATAACCTCCTTGGGCTTTTTGTGAAGGGTAGTTCCGCGGTGCATTATGCGACCGCAGAACAGGTATGCGGACCGCATAATGGTCGCATACCCGGGCAGAAGATTCAAGCCCTTGAGGGCTACTTTTGCGGTCCCTTTTCGGGCCGCATATTAGTTATGCGGTCGCATATGCGACCACAGATTGAGTCAGGGCTCCTATTTTCTAACTTTTAAAACCCAACCCCATCCCGTTAAAAATACCCCATTAGACCATATTGTGCTGTTTTCTGCTACCTTTAGAGTGAGAGAAAGAGTTCTAGAAGGAGAAAATGATCCTCACCAAATCACTCCTCAATCCTTGCCCAATCTTTGGAGATTCAATTAAAGTCTACTAAGCCTTCTTCCTAAGAGGTAAAAATCTGTGCCCTAGCTCTAAATTTTGAAATTCTTCTAAGAATGGAATAAGTAGTAAGTGGTTTCATGGGTACAAGGATTGATTACCTTGCATGCATGTATGATAAAATGGTAGGGGGAGATTGTGAGCTAAAAATGTAACGAATGGGGTGTAGGATGATAGAATCTTTCACAAAAAGGTCTTAAAATCATAATGCACACTTAGTGCTTGATGATGTGCTCAAAAGAGCTAGAGTCTTGATCATCTCACTAATATTTGGTTCAATTTGTAATGCTCATAAAATAGATCGAAGTTGCTAAGGGCTCCAGAACTATTGTAAGAATTTAAGGAAAGATCTATCGAGGTATGTATGGCTAAACCTCTTTCTTCTTAGAATCGAACCCCTGGTGTTCGTGTAATTGGTGTAAGTTCCTAAATTGATCATACTAGAATTGTTGCCCTAAAGCGTTGCGTTGAAGTATTTATGTTCAATGATTGTCCTAAACGTTTATCATGTCGTCATGCAACTTGTGAATATGTTTACAAATGTGGAATATGTATTGAGAAAGGCTAAGAATTCACGTCAAAGAAATTGAATAAAGATTGTTGTGCCAATTTGTATGAGAAGCCTCTATGTGCTTAGAATTTCCAAGCTTTTCCCTTATGTGTGAGAATGGCTTACATGATAGGCCTTATTGTTATTGATCATAATGTTATTGAAAATGTAAAAAAGGGAAATTGAATTATGAAATGCGGCCAAGTGCCAAGAATGACTTAATAAGTAAAGCAACTCGTGCCAATGTATTGAAATATGGATTTGTGGATTTTGTTGACGTCTCAAGGGAGATGGCCTAGCTGATCGGGCCGTGATCGAACGCCATGCCGCATACATGGTGGTGACAGTGCTGGAAATGATTGATTTGGAATTGTGGACTTGGTCGACGTCTCAAGGGAGATGGCCTAGCCGATCGGACCGTGATCGGACTCTGTGTAGGAACACGGTGGTATTGTGGGTTGTGGCACATGGCACTGAGATTATAAAATTAATAAAAAAATGGAAATTTATCGGAGATTTGTAATCCTTACTTGATGTTTTCCGTATTTGTTTGAAAGCTCTTGTTGTACATCATGACTGTTTTCCTCTATGTCTAATTGTTCATTCTATAAAGATGGTGTTTTAGCTTTATATACCAGTACTATTCGACAGTACTAACGTCCCTTTTACCGGGTGCGCTACATCTTTTAATGGATGTAGGTGGTTCTATAACCGATAGTGTTGATCGCAGCTAGTGGTGCTTTGCCTTCACCTTCCCAGCATTCTTGGTAAGCCCCACTTCATCCCGGGGCCATGTAATGCATCTTTTGCTTATATAATTTCCACGTTTTGAGGTATAGCCGGGGCCTTGTTGCCGGCACTTTCATAGCACTTCCTTTTGTATCTAATTAGAGGCTCCGTAGACATTGTGGGGGTTGTACAGGGGTATTGGGGAGGTCAACAGACTATCTATTGTGTTTTGGACTCGTGTTCTACTAGATCATAAAGTATAAGTATTTTGGGAACTTAATAGTGATGTAACTAATGAAATGACTTAGTGATGTTTATATATATATATATATATATATATATATATATATATATATATATATATATNAATGAATTAGTATTGTTTATATATATACCCCTTCTATTGTTTAATTAATGAAACCATGCCTCCTCTTGGTCATAAGTGAGTTGGGTAGGAAGTGTCTAATAGGCTTGTTCACCGTGTTTACTCGGTTGAGCGCCGGTCGCGCTCCCCGAGGTTGGGGTGTGACAAGGATCTCCCAACTCTCTGGGCCGAGCTGGAAAAGGCTCAAAAGGAGGCCCCATTTGTGAAACAGGAGATGCTGATCTGGTCGAGAAGGTAAGGATCTTTGAGGCTAAAAACGAGCAGTTACTCGTGATGACTAACAACACAACTTCGCTGGTCCAAGAGAATATAGACTTGATCGACCAGCTTCGGGCTAAGATGGATGAGGTCAAGGCACGACCGAGGCTTTTAAGGGCAGGATGTACCTGTTGGCTTTGCAAAAAGAGGCTACAATAGAGGAGCTGGCATCGGTCAAGGACCAGCTCCGGGTGGTAAAGGACAAGGCCGACAAGTAGTCTCGGCTGAATGATGAACTCCGAGCATAGCTGAACTCAGCCGTCATGGAATGGGATACCCTCGCCCAAGAATACACTGCGCTGAGGTCCAAATTAGAGGCAAGTTCGTTCAATTCCTCTGATGTCGAGAAAATATTGGCCCAGTGTAAGGCCGATGTAGAGATAGAAGAGGCTCTCTTAAAGACGAAGATAGTGCATGTAAAGTGGCTATCCTGGAGACAGACCCTCGAAGAGATTCATGCTCGAGGTTTTGAAATGTCGGCTGAGATCAAAGAATCCAAGAGACTCGAGGACAAGGCGAAAGAACTCTATGAGCCTGAGGGTCCCGAAGGCTCCGATGGTTCCGAGGGTTTTGATGGTTCTGGTGATGAGTCGAGCCTCAGTGAAGGCCAGGCGTAGATGTCTTAGTTCTTTTTTTCCCCTTGTATTTTTTCTTTTTGTTTATTTTGAGGCCGTTTTGTCATACCTTTGTAAATATTTTGAAATATATAAATTTTTCCCTTTGGCGATACCATATCTTTACTTTTCAGCGTCTATTTGTAATTTTTTTATTTGTGTGTAACGTAATCTAGAGCATCCATCCTTCGAAGGCCGAATGGGACTCGATTTTGATGGCAACTCCGGATCATTCGTGGCGTCGAGACTTCGATAAGATTGAAGGTTTTAAAGATGCTTAAGTGTTTTAGTCATATACGGCGATGTTTTTACCAAGGCTAACCTTTTTATAGGTTTTGACTATACGTAAGGGCCTTACTTTTCTAGGTACGAACTTCGAACATCTCCGAGCCGTTTTAGGATAGTTGTAGCCTTTTTTATCCGGGCATTGCCTAATAGGCTTGGTGCCTCCGGGATTCGATAGCCCGAGCCATCCGAATGTTTTATCATATGACAGTCTCCGAGTTGGGGTAGCCCTTGGGCTTTATGATCTAGGATTCGTTGGGAAGAATCGAAGAAGCGAAATGCTTAGTAATAAAGTACGAGGGAAGCAAAGATTTCTTTCATTGTACATAATCAAAGGCACATAAGCCTTGTGCAGTGGCTAGAGTGGGCTACATGGGTATGGTTCGTGTGACCGTTTGACCCTTACAAATGAATCCTAATCACAAGACCTTGGCTTTTGACATATAAAATTTTTCCTTTCTAAGGATACTAACCTAGGGGTAATGGCCCCTAGTATTTGAGGCCAAATTTATGAGGGCTCGGATACTATTGATTTGGTGCAAATGATCATCAATTCTGATTTAAGGTCGGTCTTCAAAACTAAGGTAGCACATTTTACTATTGCCTCGTTAAAAACCTTGACGATAAAACTATTTTGGGACAAAATCGGTTCAAGGGAATAAAGAGTACAACACGTACTTTCACACCTACTAGTCACAGTCGCCCTTTGCTGAGTACCGCATACATTAGTCTGTAATGTAACAAAATTAAAAAAGGAATTAAGTTCGTACCTCAGCAGTAGCAACATTTTAAGTGTGCCACATTCTAATTGTTCGGTAGGTGTACACCGTTTCCTGATTCGAGTTTACACTAGCCTTTGCCAGTTATTCCGATGACTCTATACGGTCCTTCCTAATTCGGACCCAGTTTCCCTTCGTTAGGGTTCCTGGTGTGTAGTGTTACCTTTCTCAATACCAAGTCCCCGATTTGAAAATGTCGGAGGTTGGCTCTTCGATTGTAGTAACTCCCTACTCGTTGCTTCTAGGTGGCCAACCGGACTAAGGCGGCTTCCCGCCTTTTGTCCAATAATTCTGGGCTCGTGATCATGGCCTCATCGTTTGACTCTTCAGTAGTATATTGGAACCTGAGGCTCAGTTCCCCTACCTCGGCTGACGGCGAATTGGTTTCTGTTGTCTCAAACGATCTCGGCCGGTATCCCAAATCGACATATTATGTGATCCCAGATGAAGTCGATAACTTTTTTCTCTTGGACCTTCTCGAACGTCTAAGCCTTGACCCATTTGGAAAAACAATCGGTCATGAATATTATGAATTGGACTGTACCGGGTGCCCATGGCAGGGGACTGACAATGTCCATTTCCTACTTCATAAACGGTCATAGTGATAGGACCGGGTGGAGCATCTCTCCCTGTTGATGAATCATCAGGGCGTGTCTTTGGCACTCCTTGCATTTTGCACGAAGTCTTTCGCATCCTTCTCTATTTCATTCCAGAAGTAGCTGGCTCTAATAAGCTTCAGAACTAAGGATTTTTCCCCCCAACGGTTCTCCCGTACCTAAGCATCTAACAAATGGACCTAAGAAGGATCTTCTATACAATGCCCCTTCGACTAAGCTAAATCTGCCAGCTTTGGTGCGCAGGGCTCTCGATTCTTTGGGATCCGATGGCAATTTTCCTGTCTTCAGGTAGTCTATGTATTTATTTCTCCAATACCTAGTCAAACTTGTCGAGTTTACTTCGGCATGACCTTCTTCTGCCATCGAGTTCATTAGTTGCACAACTGCCCCCAAGCTGAATTCATCGGAGTCGATAGATGACCCCAAGTTGGCCAGTGCATCGGCCTCACTATTTTGGTATCGGGGTACGTGCGGCAGAGTCCATTCCTTTGATTGGTTCTGGGTTACCTGTAATTTATCCAAGTACCTCCGCATTCGTTCCTCTTTTACTTCAACTTGATTTACCACGAGGAGGGAATCACATTTGTCTTCGATCACTTCTGCCCCAAAGCTCTTAACCAGTTCTAGACCTGCAATCATATCTTCACACTCGGCTTCATTGTTAGTCAATTTTACAGTTCTAATAGACTGCCTAATTACACTTCCTGCAGGTGGTTTTAACACGATACCGAGCCCGGATCCCTTCACATTGTAGGCACCGTTCGTGAATAGGGTCCAGATCCCCGAATTTGCCCCGGAAGTGAGCAGTAATTCCATTTCGACTTCGGGTATCAAGGCCGGCGTAAAGTCGGCCATGAAGTCTGCCAAAATCCGATATTTTATGGTAGTCCGGTGTCAGTACTCGATATCGTATTCGCTGATTTCCACGGCCCATTGGGCTAATCGGCCCAAGAGCTCGGGCTTATGCATGATATTCCGCAGCGGGTAAGAGGTCACAATGCATATGGGGTGGCATTGAAAGTACGATTATAGTTTCCTAGAAGCGCTTAGCAAGATAAGCACTAACTTTTCTAGGTGAGGATACCTTGTTTCATCATCGCCTAGGGTTCTACTAACATAATAAATAGGAAATTGTGTACCTTCTTCCTCCCGGATTAAGACACCACTTACCGCCACCTCAGAAACAGCCAAGTAGAGGTACAAATTTTTGTCTGCCTTCAGAGTGTGTAGCAAATGGGGGGCTCGAAAGGTATCACTTGAGTTCTTCCTAACTTGCCCGCATTCCAGAGTCAAAGAAAAATTATTCTTCTTTTTCAACAGTGAGAAGAACCGATGTCTCTTGTCCAACGACCTCGAGATGAACCGGCACAATGCGGCTATACGCCACGCCCGGTCAGTCTTTAAACCGCCTTGACGTTGTTGACTATGGTGATGTCCTCTATGGCCTTTGTTTTGTCGGGATTGATCTCTATCCCCCGATTAGATACCATGAATTTGAGGAATTGTCCCGAACCTACCCCAAATGCACACTTCTTTGGGTTTAGCTTCATATTGTGCTTTCTTAGTATGTCGAAGGTTTCCTACAAATATTTCAAATGGTCCTTTTCTCGCAGGGGCTTGACCAAAATATCGTCAATATAAACTTCCATTGATTTCCTTATTTGTTTTTCGAACATATGATTTACTAGGAGTTGGTAGGTGGCACTAGTGTTGTTAAATCCGAACGTCATTACATTGTAGAAATAGGTCCCGAATTTTGTTATGAAAGAAGTCTTTTATTGATCGTCCGGGTCCATCCGAATCTGGTTTTACCCGGAGTAGGCATCGAGAAAACTGAGTATCTTGTTCCCAACCATCGCGTCGATCATTCGATCGATGTTAGGCAAAGGGAAAGACGCCTTTGGGCATGCTTTGTTTGGATCTTTATAATCCACACACATCCTTAGTTTATTTTCTTTTGTAGGTACTACCACTACGTTAGCTAACCAATCTGGTTATTTAACTTCCCGTTAGATCCTATTTTTAGAAGTTTGGATACCTCATCTTTGATGAATGTGTGTTTGGTCTCAGACTGTGGCCTCCTATTCTGCTTAACCGGATGGAATTTCGGGTCCAAACTTAGCTTCTGAGTGGGTACCTCTGGTGGGATCCCTGTCATGTCAAGATGGGACCAAGTAAAACAGTCAGCATTAGCTTTAAGAAAATCAATAAGTATTTTCATGAGCTCGGGGGTTAACCCCGTGCTCAGGTATAGCTTTTGATCCGGTAGATGCTCGATTAATGTAACTTGCTCCAACCCTTCGACCGTTGATTTGGTGGCGTCGGTGTCATCGGGATCTATGAATGATCTCTAGACGCTGTAATCGTCCTCATCATCTGCTCCTTGTTCTTCCTGTTTCTCCAATTCGGCTGAGGTCGGTATCAGTGATTGCTATTTTATCTCTTCTTTTTTGATCGGTTCCGCTCCATGAACTGCAGGCACCGGGATCACTTCGTCAACTTCAAGCATTCCCCTTGCGGTCGGATGTTCCCTGTGGACTATTTTGACTCCCCCCGATGTGGGAAATTTCAGCGCCTGGTGTAAGGTCGAAGGTACCACCCTTATGTTGTGGACCATGACCTTCCGAGTAAAGCGTTGTACCTCATATCCCCTTTAATCACGTAGAACTTCGTTTCTTGGGTTGTCTCGGTAGTGTTTACTGGAAACGTTATTTCTCCTTTCGTGGTTCCACATGCCATGTTGAATCTATTCAATTCCCGGACTACCGGTAGGATTTGATCTTGTAACCTAATTGCTTTACGACCCTTGATCTGATGATGTTTGCCGAGCTACCTAGATCAATCTGCACTCGTTTAACACGATATTTACTGATAAGCATAGATATTACCAGTGCATCGTTGTGAGGCTATACGATTCCCTCGACATCTTCGTCGTTGAACGAAATAGCTCCCTCCGAAATATGATCCCGGGTGTATTTTTCACTCGTAATAGATACTTTAGTGCGTTTCATCATTGGCCCTTGGGGGACTTAGACTCCCTCAATGATCATGTTAATCACATGTTGAGGCTCCTCTTGTTCGACCTGCTTGTTGGCATCCCTTTTTTGAAGTGGTTTTTGGCTCGCTCACTTAGGAATTCTCGGAGGTGCCCATTTTTGAACAGCCGAGAAACTTCTTCTCTTAGCTGTCGGTAATCTTTGGTCCTATGACCGTGAGTGTCGTGGTATTTACACATCAAGTTAGGATCTCTCTAGGTCGGGTCGTACTGGAATGGTCGGGGCCACTTGGTCTCTATGATGCGCCCTATGGCCGACATGATGCTTGCAATGTCTATGTTGAAGTACTTTGATAATCTTAGTGCCTCCTTATTCCCGAGTGACCTGTCGAACCCGTTCTTTCTCATCAAGCCCCGACTACTAGGCCCTCGATCATTTCTCTTCTAATTTCTTACTAGGTGACGCCCAGATCTGTTTCCCTTCCGATCTGAGTTGTATGGTTGATATCGATCCCGGACCTATCTTGGATCCTGATCAATGGCTCTCTTAGATCTATCATCGGTCCTGATAGGGTAAATAGATCCAGAAGGGGCCCCGAGTTGGTCATCCTCGACCTTGATTTTTGACTGTACATGTTGTGGACGACGGCCCAGGTTACCACCGGGTACTCCACCAAATTTTGTTTTAGCTATTGAGAGGCCACGAAACTTTGGGGGTTGACCCCCTGAGTGAATGCCTAAATGGCCCAATCATCTGCAGCTGGTGGCAAGTCCATCTGCTCCATCTGGAATCTTGACACGAACTCCCTGAGCATCTTGTTATCCCTTTGTTTGACCTTGAACAGATCTGATTTTTCGTCTCAACCTTGACGGCTCCTGCATGGGCCTTTACGAAAGCATCTGCAAGCATAGCAAATGAGTCAATGAAATTTGGAGGCAAGTTGTTATACCATATAATCTCTCCCTTGGACAAGTTTTCCCCAAACTTTTTCTGCAACACCGACTCGATTTCATCATCTTCCAAATTGTTCCCTTTGATCACACATGTATAGGAGGTTACATGCTCATTTGGATTTGTGGTCCCATTATATTTGAGAATGCCGGGCATACGAAACCTCTTTAGGATCGGCTTTGGTGTCGCGCTTTGAGGGAAGGGATTCTGGATAAATTTTTTGGTGTCCGGTCCCTTCAATATCAGGGGTGCTCCCGGGATCTGATCGACCCTGGAGTTGTATGTTTCCACCTTCTTGTCATTTTTCTTGCCAGACTCCACCCGTTTTGTCAATGCTTCGAGCATCTTCATTCGCTTTGAAGTTACCCCAAGCTCGGCTTCACCCCGTCTCTCGGTAATTTGTTCGTCTCTTCGAGTGCTTTCCCAGGATTGTCCAGGCCCGACCCTGATGAGGGCGTGGATTTGATTCTGCAGTTGTGTAATTGCTGCTTGTTGAGCTTGTAACATTTCGAAAATCAGTCGTTGGCTCACCCCTTCACCTTCACCTTCGGGCGCTTCTCGAGCCGTTGGTCGTGATCCTCCCCGGATACTATTTTCGGGATCAGTTGGGAAAATTCATATTGATGGCCATCTGTAAGTTAGCGTCGACCGGGTCGGTAGCTGGGATGCTGTTGGGATTGGCAGGAAGCACATCGTTACTGGGCACCACATTATTATTTTCGCCGTCATGGCTTGACTCAGCGTCAACGTTCAAGTGAGCGGACTGAGAGTTTGACGTTTTTAGGCTGACCTGGAATGAAGATTTTGAAAATACAAGCGTAAAATAGGGTGTGTTATAGAGATTCGTACCAAATCGCCACCTGTTGATACCCAATTTTTCCCTATGTATTTTCACATGCAAATACTTTCTAAATAGTATATATAAGTATGCCCAAGTGTTTTAGTATTTTTCCTATTTTTTAAAGAATTTTTAAATCAATTTATTGCCCATTTTAGCAGTACAAAAACCAATAATTATTCCCGAAATTATCATTTTGGTGAATGACTTATTTTATTCTCATATTTATACCAAAATATAGCTAGGGTAATTTTTATACATTTTTACAAAATTTATTTGGTATTTTAAAAGCTAAATTGCATATAATTGCAATTTTAGCCTATTTTCAGAATTAACAGCAGTTTATAATTATGAAATTGGTTCCAGTATTTTTAAATTAATATTTATATATTATTAATTGACTCACTACCTTTAATTTGTTTTCAAAATCATTTTTACTATTTTTATAAAATAAAAAGGGAAAGACTGGCTATCTAAAATATGGCCCCATTTTCTTTCAATTATAGCCCAAATTAACCCCCCCCCTAACTGACCCAATTTCAAACCCCTAACGGACCGACCCAATTTCAATCCAACCCGGCCCCGACCCAACCAATTTAACCCGCCCGGCCCTTTCTTTTAATCCAGGCCGTTGATCATTTTGATCAACGGCCACGATCATTCCTTGCCTTTTTAATACCCAAAGACTACCCTAATCCCCTCATTCTCTTCTATCAGCCGCCTCTGAAATCCCTCTCCTCTCAACCTCTCTCACCGGCTTCAACCTCAATCTCACCGGAATCCATGGACTCTCAAGCCATAGATGGTTTAAACTCATCTCCCTATGCTCTTAAATATTTGTTATCCGAAGGTTTGAAGTCTGACCTCGATGGTGTCCGTTCAGATCTTCGTCGATTCAAGGTTCTATGGCCATCTCCGGCCCAGCTCCGGCACACAATGATGTTTTGAGCCTGGTTCTGACTTATCCGACTCAGATCGGACCTTATTCCAAGCCTTTCTCATTTTAGGGTTCCTCTGAAACCCTAGATATTCGAGGTTTTCTTTGATTTTTTCTTAGATCTGTTACATATCTGTGCTCTACTTGAGTTTTTAAACGTTTTCCCCAATTTTTCTTTCAAAAAATTACCTCTTTCCGATTTAGGGTTTTCTGAAAAGCTTAAAATGTTTCTCTGACTTTTCTTTTTATTTTCTTTGTGTGTACTTGTCTATTCTATGTTCTTATGTTTTCTTTTCCACCATGCATGTTCTTCTACTGCGTTCTTATGTTTTCCTTTATCATGCAAGTTCTTCTACTGTGCTCCGTTCTTTCTTCTACTATGTTTCTATGCCATGCTCTCACATGTTTATCCCACTGTGTTTTCCTATATGCTCTTTTGCTATACTGTTCCGGTGTTCTTTTGGTCTTCTACTGTATTTCTCTACCATGTTCTTAAGTGTTTAGTGTTTCACTTCTACTTTACCTTGTTTTAACACCCATTAAGCATGTTTTCCGCTACTGTTTCTTCTACTCTCATTATGCTTCGAACTTTCTATTGTATTCGCTCGTCTTCTCATGAGAATTCTGAAAAGAAATCTCTGAGCTGTTTCCTCCTCATCCCTGTGCTTGACTCGAGTTGGAAACCCTAGAATTCGGGGGTTCTACCGAGGTTTGGTCATGTGTTTGAACTAGGGTTCTATTTTGGAACCCTTGACTCTTTCAGACTCATTCTGGGTCTATGAACTAAGTTTGAACTTCTTTGTTTATGACTCTGAACATTTAAATTCTTCTATGCTAGACTCTTCTACTGATTAGCATGATAGTTCTTCGTGCTTAAGCGTGGCTGTATGCTTTTATATGTGTGATGAATTCTTTCTTCCGAAAAGGTTTTCCAACTTATGATTGATTCAGAATCCTTTTTAGGTTTGATTGATTGTTACTGATTTTCCTTAAGTAAAACCTTTCTTCACCTTTTCTGACTGGATTCATTCAGACCTTGTGATTTACTGGCTGGTAATTGATTTTCTTTCCTTATTTGCACAAACTGTGTACTATCAAGACCTTTTCCTTAAATATACCCCTATCTTTTTACCCCTCTTGTACTGCTTTGAAAAGGTATTTGATTAATCTCTTTCCTTAATTATGTTACCCGTTTGAAATCAGAATCCCTTAGTTAAAGGGAAACCTTGTGAAATTGATTTTCAAACTATTTTCTTACCTATTTCTGCTTGCTTTCTACACTATAAATACATGACCTTCTTTAACACATTACACACGGTTAATACAATCAGAACTTTCAATTCAACACTTTTACTCACATTACACACTTGAGACGCTTACAATCTCATAGTTCTCTTCTAAAATCATAGTATTCTGACTACTCGCTTGTACTTTGGCTTTACAAGACTACTGCTTCCTTTTCTTGTTTCCTTGAAACTGGTATGTTCTAGTTTGGTTTCAGCCTCATCCCACTGTGTTTATTTTCAGCCTTTACATCTATGTCCACTTTACTGTCTATGTGGAGTTAAATGTTAAATATGCATGCTATTTTCTCTGCATCTGTTTCTGCTGTGAATCCCTACACCCCTGTTCCCCTCTATGTGTTTTGAGTTGAAGTTCAGTTCATGGCAACATGTAAGTTGTTGCTCATGTTTAGACATGATCCCTTAGGGTATCCTAACTCCCAAACAATGTGGCCTAACGGGCTGGTTGGGGTGTGCCAGCACTTCCAATTGCTACGTATGGCCACTAGCTTGTCCTTGCTTTTTTCCCAGAATCCCCTCTCTGCACTTACACTCTCTCTTAGCTTCTAAGTTCTGCCCCCCTCCTATGAGCCATGCTTTGGGACCTTGAGTTCCCTCTGAACTTGGACACTTGAGGGCTGGGTCTTCCACACTGCACTATGATTCAATTCTGCAATATATTTGGGTGTGAGCATTTCCTGGAGTCCATTGGAGACTCTTAGGGAACTCTGACACATCCCAAATAAGAGAAAGGCTTTGGAATCTGATCTTTGGAGTTGGTTTACTTCATGCTTCGAACTTCCTGTTGGGGCTGTAATAATTCTTGTAATAACTATTGGGGCTGTTAGTGAAAAGGGGAGGGTCAATCATGCATGCAAAAAGGGTAGATATCATGTTCATAGGGAATATTTACACTTCTACACTCATGTATCCTGTTTTTCAGCTTTCACTACTGCATCTCATATAGAGACCATGTCTATAGGTTTCTGCACTTCTGCATCTCATATAGAGACCATGTCTATAGGTTCTACACTTTTGCATCTCATATAGATACTATATTTATAGGCTTCTGCACTTCTGCATTATATAGAGACCATGTCTATAAGTCATTTATGAAATGCGGCAGATCATATAGATAATATGCCTATAGGACTTCCTAAATTTTACATCTGCATCTGTCACTAGGCAAACCTGTTTATAAGTTTAAATAACTAACAACATTTTAGATACCATGCCTTTAGGACTTCTGCACTCTTGTTTCGATTGTAAGAAATGTTTTAAAATCTGTTACGCCTATAAAGCATGCCTATAGGAACCATCAACTAAATGTGAATCGTCCACTCGCTTATAAGTCTAAAATCAGTAGAAACAATAACGACTGCAGAATTTATATTCCTGTAATTGACGATTTCTTTCCCTTAAAATCAGTATACTTCTTTTCTGAAACTAATAGATATCATGCCTATAGGTTTTCGTTTAACACTTAGGCAAGCCATAAGGTAACTTGTAAATTGAATCAGATTCTATTAACTACAACCAGCAGGCAGGCCTGATTCGGGCTTCTTATATGAAATATGTAATAGATCAGTTTGCCACAACTCTTAAGTTTAATCAGACCCTAATCAATACGTGTAAGACATGCTAAACTATATGCTTCTTTTTTAAGGAGGTTTGTTTGAGCCTTTCTATCAGTTATGTGCTTCTCCCCCATATTTGTTACATATGTTTTTTGATTGTCGCCTTAGAATTTTGTGCTTTGAAACTATAAAATCTCACATCCCTTCCCTTTAGGATTAGTAGTCCCAAATACCTCTGGGGTTGATAGGATTGGGGCGGGTAATAGCATGCAATAAGAAAACGAGACTATCCCGCGCTTTAATACCTTAACGGGGTGGGAAAGGGTAGATATGGATATGATGACCACGCGATAACACCACGTGTATAAACGGTTACCGGGTGTTGTGTGGGGTGATCTATATTATTTATAAACCTAGGATCCCCCTCCCTTTACTTGTTTATTTTATTCAGAATTTCAAAACTGCTTTTTCTCAAATTCCAGCTTCTTTATCTGCTTTTAACTTCAATTACTTGCAACAATTATGTGAAAATTTTCCCCTTTTTTACTCGTTTATTCAGAAGTTCAAAATCGTTTTTTCTCAAATTCCAGCTTCTTTAGCTTCGTTTAACTTCAAAAATTCCTTACAACAATTATGTGAACCCCCCCCTCCCCCGCCTCCTACTTCGTAATACCTCGTCTCGTTCTACTTCGTTC
>NW_017673923.1:0-7193 GCF_001879085.1 Nicotiana attenuata | reverse complement strand
GACCCCCCACCCCCCCCCGCTCTTATTTGAAATCCTTGTCTGTCTACTTGTTATTTGCACTTAAAGTTACAATTGTAGTATGGCCGGGAACCACACTAGTGGATCTCGAGGGGTGCCTAACACCTTCCCCTCGGGATAATTTCAAGCCCTTACCTAATCTCTGGTTTTCTAAATCAAAGTTCTTCTTAGTGTCCTAATGCACTTAATCATTAGGTGGCGACTCTTTAATTCAAACCCAATTCCCAAAAGGAAATGGGTTGTCCTCCCAAATGTCATAAACCCGATTTCGCGAGAAAAAGGGGGCATCGACACCACTATTATCCTTAGCCCCACGGTGGACATCAAACTGTTTATCCCAAAATGAGTAACAACTAAATTTGTATGCGGTTTAATTCAATACGAATAGTGAAGAATAACAGATAGGTGAATTAAAGACTGAATAAACGATCAAACCAATTGCAATATGATGAGCAAGCCTGATTTCACATTGAACTGTAGAATTCATCCTCGATCGAACCCTCGGTGCAACCTCGGTCGTGAGTAAAGAAAAGAACAAACAGGTAATGCCTTGAACAGTAGCTAGAAGACAAAAGTAAATTTTCTTATTGCTTTGAATTGCGCGTTACAATGTGTCAGACTAAAGAAAAACTTCCCCTTTATATAGTGAGAGAATTTCAGTCCTAGTATAAGTTTCAAATGGCAAAAATCTTTTTTTCCAGATATTTGTTGATCCATAGTCGATACTGAACGAGATTCGTGTCGTAATATCCTGTTGAGGGCGAGTATTACGGCCCCCCTATCAGTTATGCATAATCGTCCATCGCATCTCCCGATGTCTAGAAGTTATACTTGGTCCGGGGTGTGCTGCTTTACCATGTCCGATGTCAGATATATCGTTCATTCTTCCTAGGTCTCGATAGGGGTTTTTGGCCTCGATTATAATCTCGCGGGTCTGTGCTCCCCTTCGTTGTCCCATCGGATAATCGGGACCCCCCGATTAAACCCGTACACACAATCATCCTAGTATTTTCTTTTGTCATGACCTAGAAAAGATTTTGCACCAATATGCAATATTTTAATCCTTCAGACCCAATATATGTGGTACTGTTCAGATTTTAGAGTTAAATTTTTTAAGTTTGACCATGAAATTAGATATAAAATATTTTTATATTATATATAAATTAAAATTTACATATTTAAAAACTATGTCAAAATACTATAAGTAATAATAGATAACAACTCAAAATAATCATATTAACATTTACGGTAAAGAATCTCATATTTTAATTGTCGAAATTCAAATAATGGCACATAAATTAAGACAGGAGGAGTACTTCAAAATTTCGTGGAGATATTGTCCATTTCTTTTAATGGGGCACGCTAGTCCTGGACTGTAGAACAACACCTAGGTGGCATATGCAAAGCATGAAATTCACGTACCAAACTACCTTGACGTAGTGGCGTAGCCAGGAACTTCACCAAAAATATCTTTAAAGAAATTAACGTTTTTAATTTTTAAATCAAACTAGCTACAATTAGCTAAACAATAAAAATACTTATAATAGAACTATTATTCTTAAATCAAAAGTAATACTCCATAAGAAAGACAATAATAAAAATAAGAATAAAACTAAAGAAAAAAGAGAATAGAGAGGATATTTAGTATGTAAAGAGCTTTTGTTGAAATTCTTTTTGTAGAGCTTGACTTAAATTTAAGAAACAGAAACAACTAATCTTACTTTCAAGATTAGTAGTTTGTTTTTATACAAAATTTAAGTTTTAAGAGCTATTTATTAGGAAATTCTTTAGAGTCAAATAGACCACATAAGGCGATCTACTTTTAATATATTTTAGCAAATAAAAACGTTTAGACAAGGATTTGAACCGATGAACAATACATCACTTTGAATATCCTAGACCACTAAATTGTCTCGCTCAACTACACTATATATATATATATATATATATATATATATATATATCACGACTTAAAATCCTAACCTATCGTGATGGTGCCTAACATGGTCCTAGGCCAGCCAACATTTCCAAAATATTCACAACATTTAACAGAAAAATAAATCATAGTAGTTTTTAAATAACAAAGTTCTCATAAACAGGGTAGAAACCCAAAACATAACACGGAAACTCCCAAATTAGGGTATCACTGAGTTCATGAGCATCTATACATTACATTTCTGGAAATGAAATATCTATGAAAGTCTGGATCTAAATACAATAAGAGTAAAGATAGGGAAGGAGAGACAAGGTCTTCGAAAACGCCGGGCAACTACCTCGAAATCTCCAAATAGTCCATTAAGCAAAAGAAGTCGACACCTTCCGTGATCGGAAACACCTGATTCTGCACACGATGTGCAGGGTGTAGCGTGAGTACGACCAATTCAGCAAGTAACAAGATTAAATAAAGAACTGAAAGTAGTGACGAGCTCTGCAATTATAGTTCATTTCCAGTACTTTCAACATAGGAAAAATAGGCATACTTTCAATTTCGATAATTTAGGCTAAATCGTTATCTCATATCAATTTCAAGTTTAACATAGTATAACACCTTTCAGAAAACTTTCAGACAATGATATATAGTAGCTAAGTGCAACAATAATGAAATCAAGAGTATCCTCTCAGAGCAACAGTCACTCAATCTTTCTCAATAGCTCAGCACTCGGCACGCGGCACTCAACACTCGTACTCAATAGGTACTTGCACTCATTGGGGGTATGTACAGACTCCAGAGGGGTTCCAACAACCCAAGCGCTATAATCCGCACGGACAACTCACGTGCTATAGTATCATATCAGGGATCCGTACGGACAACTTACGTGCTACAGTATAAATATCTGGATCCGCACGGAAACCTCACATGATGCACGGACAACTCACGTGCTATGGTATCAATATCTCACACTCAGTCCCCCAACCTCACTCATGTTAGATCATATTTTAATGATGCAATTAATATGCATGTGCAGGAGTTCAAAGAAGTAAAAAGGAACTATTGGAACAACTATGTTGAACAAGGAAGGAAATTATTCAGAAGGGAAGCTGCCTGAAATACTTACGATGTACAAGGAAAGAAACAGTACTACATCAGCAAATCTGGATTAGCTCCATGATTCTGGGAAATCAAATCTGCCATAATGGAATAAAGATTCAACGCAATCTGTGATTGACGAGTCAGATCAAATCACTGAAGAACAATTAAAGCTAGAAGATCTGGACAGCGGTCAAGATTGGAAGGTCCAGCAATCAATCCTGTCAAACCCGTTATCTGCCGAAGGAAAAGATCTGAAGAGAAGCAACGGATATTTCTTTATTCTTGGAAAGAATCAACTCTTTCCAAGGATCAAAAACCTTGGGTTGACAAGCCTTCACCATTTATCCTTGTATAAATTCGTAGTGTAACTCCATCCTTAGCATACTTTGACCAAACCAAAATAACTCTCTTCATTCTACTGCAAACAAGCATAGCAGCCTATATAGATCTGCTGTGTAACAAGTCAGGGATAGAAAGAGGGCATACAACTGGTGAGGCATTGTATCAAACGAGTGCTAGAGAAACTGAGCGACATACATCAAATTTGTACTCGAAAGAAAACTTATTCACTTGAAGAGAAATCCCTTGCAACCCAAGGGGACTGGATTAGGATTCACATTGAATCCGAACCAGTATAAAAATTCCTAGTGTCTTTAATTTTTGCATTTACTTTATGCTTATTACCTCGAATTACTATATCTGCAAGATTGCCATATTTAGTCGACTACTTAAGTTTTAAGTCAACTTATTAACGATTAACTTTAATTATCTACAATTCACCCCCCCTCTTGTACTTTCAATTGGTATCAGAGCAAGGCTCACACTTTTGTTTTCTGCTTAACAGCTTGTGAGAAAAAGATCATGGCAAATCAGGTTATCATAGGAGCTCTCTTTCAGGAAGGAACTTCACAAGTAAGGCCACCTTACTTCAATGGACAACATTTCACCCACAAGAAAATTCGAATGGAAATCTTCACCAAGGCATACGACGTCAAGGTGTGGAGAGTTATCAAGAAGGGAAACTACCCACTGCCTGCCAGCACTCCACCACTCGCTGACCCTGATGACATAGACTCATACACAAAAGAACAACTGGAAGCTGTCCAAATAAATCACAAGGCAAGAAATCTGCTTCACAATGCGATAAGTGGTGAAGAATATGAGAAAATATGTAGCTGTGATACAGCCAAAGAGATGTGGGACAAACTTGAGGTTACCTATGAAGGTACCAGCAAAGTAAAGGAAACTCACATCAATATGCTAGTTCACGACTATGAACTGTTCTCAATGAAGGAAGGAGAATCCATCGAAGAAATGTTTGCTAGGTTCAGTAAGATAATCAGCGACTTGAAAGCTTTTGGAAAACCTTACACCAGTGGCAATCAGGTTAGGAAAATTCTCAGAAGTCTACCAACCACTTGGCAGACCAAAGTGGTCACCCTGGAATCTCAAGATCTTAACAAGTTATCATATGATGAACTTCGAGGAGAGCTCATTGCTTTTGAAAGAACACACCTGAAAAAGACAAATCAAGAGGAGAAAAAGAAAAGTGTTGCATTCAAAACTACTACTGAAGCGGCTGAAAATGAAATTGATGATCCTGAAGCCCTACAAGAAGAAATTGCTATGATGTCTAGAAACATGGATGGACTGATGAGAAGATATAGAAATACAAAGAAAGGAAGATTTCCACCAAGAAGATCTAGACAATACAACGAACAAGATAAGAATGATGGAAAATGCTACGAATGTGGAAAATTTGGACACATCCAAGCGGAGTGTCCAGAACTGAAAAGGAAGATCTCTAGAGGATTAAACAAAAACAAATCATTTGGAAGCTGGAGCGATGAGGATGACTCAGACCGTGAAGAAATAGCAAATCTCTGCTTCATGACAATCCTAGAAAATGAGATCAACAAAACTTCAGGATGCTGGACAGATGAAGATGATTCAGACGATGAAAACTGTTTTATGGCAAGAGGAGAAACTAGCGAGGTAAGATCTTATGACTGTGATAGATGTAATGAATTGCAGGACATTCTTGATTCCACCTTAAAAGAGTCTCAAAAAATGATGAATGAGCTTAAGAGACTCACTATGGAAATCAAAGACTGGAAACTCAAACATGAAGTATGTGAAATTGAAAAGGACGTACTTCAAGAAGAGTTTGAGGAATTGCAAATGCAGCTTAACAGCTTGCGCAAATCCACCAGTCACAGTTCTGTTAGGTCAAACCAGACGACTTACAAGTCAACTGGAAAGGAACCAATCAGAACTAAATCGACCAGTCGGTCGGACCAGTCGACTTACAAGTCAACTGGAACGGAATCAGCTAATCTCATGATAGCTAGTTCCAATGCTTATGAAAGACCTGAAAACAGGTCTGCGGCTAAATGTCACTACTGTAACAAAAGTGGGCATAAATATTCTGGTTGTCAATTTCGTAAACATCATATGTCTGGATGGGTTTGGAAACCTAAAAACTCTGAACCCAGTAACACTAACTCACCAGGACCCAAGAAAGCTTGGGTACCTAAAAGAAAGTAATTATTATGTATTGCAGGAACACCACAGAATAAGTCGCAAAGGAAAATGGTACCTAGATAGTGCGTGTTCCAGTCACATGACAGGTGACAAAAATCTTTTTAAGGAGGTTACAAAGATTGATGGAGGAAGCGTCAAATTTGGAGATGATTCAAGAGGCAAAATAGTTGGAACTGGAACTATTCCTTTCAACAACAACTGTGACATTACTGAGGTATATCTTGTTGATGGACTAAACTACAACCTCCTCAGTATAAGTCAACTCTGTGACTCAGGATATGAGGTAAAGTTTAAGAGAACAGGCTGTGCCATAGAAGACGAATCAGGTAAAATAATTCTTCCTGGAAAAAGGTACGGAAATGTTTACATACTTGATGGATTTGAAAATATAGATGGTCACATTTGCCTAACTTCTATATCTGATGATCCCTGGTTGTGGCACAGAAGACTAGGACATGCCAGCATGCATTTGATTGAAAAATTATCCAAGCATGATTTAGTTATTGGCTTACCTAAACTGAATTTCTCTAGAACTCATATTTGTGATGCATGTCAGATGGGTAAGCAAACTAGAAACTCTTTCAAAAACAAAGACATAGTGTCTACTTCAAAACCGTTGCAATTACTTCATATGGACTTATTTGGACCTACTAGAACTGCTAGCATAGGAGGCAAGAAATATGCTTTTGTTATTGTTGATGACTTTTCACGTTTTACTTGGGTAATTTTCTTATCTCATAAAGATGAAGCCTTAAGAAATTTTGAAGTTTTCTGCAAGAGGATTGAAAGAGAAAAGGGCTATCTGATCTCAAAAATCCAAAGCGATCATGGAGGCGAGTTTGAAAGTAAAGCTTTTGAAGATTTCTGTAACAATCAAGGTTACACTCACAATTTCTCCGCACCCCGTTCACCACAGCAAAATGGAGTTGTGGAAAGAAAGAACAGAACACTTCGAGACATGGCAAGAACCATGTTATTAGAACATTCACTCCCAAATCATTTCTGGGCTGAAGGTATGAGTACTGCGTGTCACATTCTCAACCATTGTCTCATAAGGCCTATTCTAAAAAAGACTCCCTATGAACTCTGGAAAGGTAAACGTCCAAATATCAGTTATTTTCATCCATTTGGAAGCAAGTGCTCCATTCATAACAATGGTAAGGATAATCTTGGAAAATTTGATCCAAGAAGTGATAAAGGTATTTTTCTTGGTTATTCATTAAATAGCAGATCATTCAGAGTCTTTAATAAACGTACTTTATGCGTAGAAGAATCTGTTCATGTTATATTCGATGAAAATAATCCCTTGGTCGAGAAAGGCATTAATGCAGGTGACGAAGATCTAACTCAAGAAGTTCAGGACAAAGGAAAATCACAAGAGTCAACTAATCCTGCAGATGTGGTTGAGTCGACTGAACAAGTTAGCAATAACACTCCAGAACAACGTACGGAGTCGACTACAAGCACTGTTCGACTAAATGAATAGGAGAAATGAAACTGAATATCCACAGAAATAATATCAATGGAAGATACCGAAAACGAAAGGAAATAGAAAAAACCGAGGGACTAGCCCTTAAAAAGGACGAAAAAGCAAAATATT
>NW_017673922.1:85088-115504 GCF_001879085.1 Nicotiana attenuata | reverse complement strand
GTCACTAGGTGAGGATCTGTATAGATTATAGAAAATTGAATAATGCCACCCGAAAGGACCACTTCCCTCTCCCCTTTATTGACCAAATGCTTGATAGATTAGCTGGCCAAGAATATTACTGTTTCTTAGATGGGTACTCCGGGTATAATCAGATTGCTATAGCCCCAGAGGACCAAGAGAAAACCACATTTACGTGTCCATATGGCACGTATGCATTCAAGAGAATGCCCTTTGGTCTCTGTAATGCACCTGCGACTTTTCAAAGGTGTATGATGGCTATTTTTACTGATATGGTTGAAAGATTTGTAGAAGTGTTCATGGATGATTTTTCTGTGTTTGGGTGCTCTTTTGATAACTGTTTAATGAATCTGGATAAAGTACTTGCTAGATGTGAAGAGACGAACCTGGTGCTAAACTGGGAAAAGTGCCACTTCAACGTGAAGGTATAGTATTGGGGCACAAGGTGTCTAAAAATGGTTAGCAGGTGGACAAAGCAAAGGTGGAAGCAATTGAAAAATTGCCCCCACCAACGTCTGTCAAAGGCATTCGCAGTTTCTTGGGCCATGCAGGTTTTTATCGTCGTTTCATTAAAGATTTTTCGAAAATTTCCTCTCCCTTGTGCAGGTTGCTTAAGAAAGATGTCTCCATCAAGTTCGATGATGCCTCTCTGAAAGCATTTGAGGAGCTGAAGGGAAGGCTAGTGACTGCACCAATTATCATAGCCCCGGATTGGGAGCAACCCTTTGAGTTGATGTGTGATGT
This sequence comes from Nicotiana attenuata, assembly GCF_001879085.1. Lineage (NCBI taxonomy): Eukaryota > Viridiplantae > Streptophyta > Magnoliopsida > Solanales > Solanaceae > Nicotiana > Nicotiana attenuata. The sequence goes on along the minus strand of NW_017673922.1, from coordinate 114,742 downwards.
GAGTGACATAGCTATTGGAGCTATTTTGGGGCAAAGGAGAAATAAAATCTTTCACTCCATCTACTATGCGAGCAAAACTCTGAATCCACCAGAAGAATTACACAGTTACTGAAAAGGAGTTGCTTGCAGTGGTGTGGGCGTTTGACAAGTTCAGATCATATTTAGTGGGGACCAAAGTCATCGTCTACACAGATCATTCAGCTATCAGATACTTGTTTGAGAAGAAAGACGCCAAGACGAGACTAATTCGTTGGGTCCTTCTCTTGCAAGAGTTTGACTTAGAAATCCGAGATTGAAAAGGAACAGAGAACCAAGTGGCTGATCACCTGTCCAGATTAGAAAATCGGAGCCATGTAGCTGAAGGTGGGTCTATCTAAGAAACATTCCCTGATGAGCATTTATTGGCAATCACCTCAAGGGAAGCCTCGTGGTATGCAGATTATGTGAATTTTATTGCAAGTGGGGTGACACCACCAGAATTGACACCTGATACTAGAAGCAGATTCCTACATGATGTGAGGCTCTACATGTGGGATGAGCCATTCTTATATCGGCTATGCGCAGACCATTTGGTGCGAAAATGTGTTCCTGAGGAAGAGATGAATGCTATATTGTATGACTGTCACGCGTCACCATACGGAGGATATCACGGTGGAGATAGAACCGCCCAGAAAGTTCTACAATCAGGTTTTTATTGGCCAAAATTGTTTAAGGATGCACATGCCTTTGTTAAAATGTGTGACAGATGCCAAAGAACCGGAACGATCACCAAGAGAATGAGATGCCTTTGCAGAATATACTAGAAGTAGAGCTTTTTGATGTTTGGGGGATCGACTTCATGGGACCTTTCCCATACTCCAATGGGCATAGGGAGCAAAGCCCTAGAAAGTGTGCAAAAGTGAGCCATGTGGTTGGAACTAAGTGTGGGGTGCCCGCACAAAAGACCATGCTTGGGGGAAGTCTGAGCACCTCGTGAGCCATTATTGCTTCGGCCTTTGGCCTTTCTGGGAGTTTCTTGTCCACCCCTGTTATTGTTTTGCTTTATTTGTGCATTGGGGACACTGCACTCTTTTAAGTGTGGGGTGGGAGAATTTCTCAATATAATTAGTAGTAGGATGTTAGAAAAATATTAACTTCTTATTTTTGTTTTTGTAGTTGTGTAGTATTTTAGTAGCTATGAGAAAAAATCGAAAAAAAAAAGTAGAAAAAAGTTGAACTTTCCCGACGATGGATCTCCTAGACAGTTTTCTTGAGGGATTAAAGTCTAAACAAAAATCCAAAATATGTTTTCTATCTTTCTTTAGGTAGTAATAATCCCCCGTGATTTTTCTTTGTGCCTCGGTTCTTTTCCATGGGATGTAGTTTGAACCGGGTAGTTTTTTTTTTCTTTTAGAGTAGATTAGGAATTTAGGGAATAAAAGGGGGAATAATGATGAACCTAGGCGCCTTGACTTGTTTGATAGTAGCATATTTAGGCTTTTCATGTGTAGTATCTTCCCTATGATTTCAAATTGATCATGATGCCTCGCTTACTTGGATAGCATGTTTTGTGACACCTATGTCTCATTTTCTTGACTTGTGTTCACTCTGTGCTTAATGCTTAATATCTTGTGACTCCGTGAATACTTGCATTTTTTGAGAGTCGGAATGAGACCGTCCTTAGTGAGTCATGTGCCATGTGTGGTGAGGTTTTTGTATAGTCTATGTATTGTACTTGTGTCTAGAACTTGCCCGGTATGTGAGTTGAAGCGAAATTTAAGGTGATGCTCGGTTTAAAAAATGATTTTAGGCTTTCTTTTATCTTTTGAGCTTATTGCTTATCACAAATAAAATTTATCCCTAGTTAACCATTTTGAGCCTATAGATTTTTATTTGGTACCCACATTACAAGCATATACCCTTTTTATTCTTAATTGATATTGTTTTGATCCTTTTTCCTCTTAAAGCACTTTAATTGTGAGATGAGCGCTAAAAGAAGTAAGAAGGAACTAAGTATGGGGTGGCTTTTGAGTGGAACAAATAAAAGGAAGAAAGGTGCACTTGTTTTGTAAAATAATACACCACTAGCGGAAATTGAAAAAAAAGAATAATCTGAAGAAAAAAAAGAAAAAGAAAAATAGAGATGAATAAATTGTTGTCTTGTTCTTGCTAGTGGGTATGAATTGATGTAGTGCTTATAGAAGAAGGGAGCATTTTTGGGGTGATATTATTTGTAAAATTGAAGTGGTGTTGAAGAATTTGCGCTTAAAGTTGATTATGTGATGTGTTAAAGTGCTTAGGAGGGTTAGTCACTATTTCTAAATATACCCTACCCGTCCCTTAGCCTGCATTACAACCATGAAAAAGTCCTAATTGATTTTAGATCGAATGAGCCTACATTAGTAGAGATTTACATTATGGGCAAGCCTATGGTACCAAGTGCATGCATGTGACTTCTTTTGTAAGAGTGAGAGATTTCTTTGATATATATATGAGTCCTTAAACTATATTTGATCATGAAATTTGATTGTGTGGGTTCAACGTATTCTCTTGTTCTTGTGAGGGAACATGGCTTAATAAGGGATAGGTAACGTTATTAGATTTCTCTACGATGTTTAGTGTTCAAGCCATGAGTGCATTGTGACATTGAATCGGCTTTTGAGCTAGGATTGTTATGAGCATGTTGTCTTTGTTTGAATACTTTTGAAGTATGGCATACGAAAAGGGAAGTGTATGAGATTGCATATGCTAAAGTTTAATTGTTGCTATCAACTATGGTCATTGGTGTAGTGTGCCTCAATTGTGTAAAAACAAAGTGCTCGAGGATAGTGTGAATTGTTAGTTGACTCGAGGACGAGCAACGTTTAAGTGAAGGGTAGTGATGTTTGGCTATAATTACATATTTTTTAATGCATTATTTACCTTACATTTTGGGACTTTGATGCTAAACTATACTATATTTATGCTTAATTGAGCTTATTTTATGTATAGGTACGTTGAAGACGAAATAAGGAGCAAAGTAGAGATTTTACGTGTATTTTATGCACTACAAGAACGGATTGTGATTATTTGATAATGGAAAATATTATGATATCATAATTAAACAATAATTGAAGACACAAAAAGAAAGAAAGGCAAAGGAAAGAGAAAGAAACAGAAAAAAATGAAGCCTATCGCTAGGTGCGAGCGTGTTTCGGGTTATAAAGCCTATTGCGTCTCCTTTTTTGTTTTGGACTTGGTTATTTCGCCTAGGCTTTTATCTTACACCTATAAATAGTCCTTAAAGACAATTTGGAGGAGGAGAACGTTTTTGGAGAAGAACTTTTGACCAAGGGAGAGCACAGAGCCGCCGTGGAGGCCGGGTTTTATCTTTTCTTCCATCAAACTTAGTAATTTTTATGTTTCTTTGTATGATTTGTTGCTTTGCTACCATGTCTATGTGGAGCTAAACTTCACGTTCTAGGGTTGTGGTTCTTTCATGACTATTGTTATTCGAATATTGATTTTGATTTCTTAGTTTATCATATTGGTTTATTTATTTAATCCTGCACTTAATTATTTGATTGCATGATCACCAATTGAATACTATCTACGAATCTTGAATTGAACTCGAAAGTGGGAATTCTAGATTGCATATAGGATTGAGTAGAGCAAGTTCTTGAACTTAGGCATCGGGGAACGGATTCGCGGTTAGGATAGACATATACCTAATTGCCTTGCTTGGTTGATTTACAGGAATTATAAATGCGTTCTTGTTAGTTCTAATTCCATAGACATATAGGAGTTAGGTTAGCTTGAATAGACGAGTAAGAACTCGACATATTTTTATGTAGCAATATTAACCCTGTTAACCAANAAATTTTGGAATTGAAATTCGAACCATTCCGGTCACATTTGAATTGAACATTCATGGGGATCTGATAGGGGAAGACCAAGCGGTCCTATGGTGTTAATCTGGGCTCGATCGGGCTACTTTGAACTTTGGCCGAAAAACTTCAATCCAATATTCGAGATGTTCTGGTCAGATTTGAGGGGCGGGGCTTAGGGGGTTTGAAAGAGGAGGTGAAGGTGGTTGAGTGGTGTTAATTTGGGGTGGTTTGGACAAGGTTGTGTTTTGGCCGGAAATTTCGATCTAATATTTGGAACGATTGGTTAAGATTCGAAGGAAAACAAGGGCAAGGTTGGAAAGAGGAGAACGAGGAGAACCGGTGGTGTAATTTTGGGAGGATTTGGGGCTTCGCCGCCGGCGGCGACGATTTCCGGCCGGCGGCGGACGGCGGAGGGACGGTGGTAGATGGTGGGGCTAGGGTGGCCGGCACCGGCGTTACAGGGTACGATGAAGATGAATTTGGTCTCTGTATTTTCTGAAGATTTCGGACACTTTTATCTAAAATTCGAGATTAAAACTGGACCGTTGGATTAGAGTAGGTAGACGGCCTGGATTTGATTTGGCATTTAACTCAAAACGACGTAGTATGCTTCCTATACTACGTCGTTTTGTTGGTCTCAAAGGCATGGGCATCCGGACCGGGTAGGGGTATTGGGCCTGGGCAAAATGTAACAGGTTCTGGGGCCTTGGGCTTGAAATGTGACCAGAAACTGGCCCAAAATGATGGCCTGCTCCCCTTTCCTTCAATTCTATTTTTTTTTATTGTTTTCTTTCTTTTTCTTTTGTATTCTATTTTGTTTATTGTATTTATTTCTTTTTGTAAAATTAACAAAACCTAATTTAACTCCAAACTTAAGCTAATTAATTCCTAAAAATCGCTTAAAATCTATTTCGTGACAAATTCAACAACTAACAATTAAAAATGCAAAACGGACTATTTTTGTTATTTTCTCCATATTACGTTCTAAAAACAAATTAATCCCTAATTAATGGTAAAATATGAGATAAAATCCTAAATGTAGATGCATATTTTTTATATTTTATATGAATTAACATGCACAAACAAAAATGCAAACAATTATCAAAAATGACACAAAAATGCACAGAAATTGTAAAAATAAAGAAAAATCTTTTGTTCGAATTTTGTGGGAATAATTCATATATAGGGAAAAAATCACGTGCTCACAATATTAACAGAAATGTTATTAAATATTCGTTTTAATAATAGAATATTAATATTAAAATAAATATTAATATTAAATCCAATCAGTTTTCCATTTTTCAGTTGTGTAACTGAAAATTAAACTACCCTCTTCAATTTTCCCTCTTTATTGTTGAGTAAATGGCCATTTATGTTATGACATTTATGCTGTGGCCGTTTTGCATAAACAACCATTCTGAAGAGTTGCACCTTTTTAGATTTCAGCCCAACATTGGCTATAAATACAAGTCCATTCTGCTCAGAATTTCCATACGAATTTCTGACTTTCTCCTCCTTCTTCTGCATTGTTTTAACTTCAAAGAAAGCAACAGTAAGTGTGATTTGCTACCGAACTTTGTGTTCGCTGAAACACTGGGGTTTGAAGTACCATTATACCAGTGTGTAATTCGTTCTATCCTGGGAGGAAATAATCCAAAACCTTGGGTACTAGGAGGGGATTAAATTTCTTAAGGAAACACTGTGAATTTAGTGGGCTCGAATTAATTTTTGTTTCGCCCATATTTCTGTTTATGTTATTTTATATTTTCCATAATTATTATACAAATACAGTTTACTAACAAGCTTAAGGAATTTAATTTTTGTATTCTGTATTTGTGTTTATTCATTGTTCTGGAGATTAAAACCTTTGGGGTTTTCTACTCCGTTGGAGATTAAAATCTACGTAATTTTAACGTTTGTTTGTGTCATTCTTTTATAGAAATGACTAATGATAATGTGAACCATGTTGTTCCAATAGTGACTGCCAATGCATCAACAAGCCGAACACCGGCGTTGGCACCGACGGAGAAATCCGGAAAATTTTTCGGGTTAGATTTCAAGCGGTGGTAGCAGATGATGTTCTTCTACTTGGCTACTTTAAGTCTGCAGAAGTTCATCAAGGAAGATGCTCCTGTTCTGCCCGAAGAAACTCCAGAGAATGAACGCTTTCTCGTGATTGAGGCGTGGAAGCATTCTGATTTTTTGTGCAAGAATTATGTTCTTAGCGGACTGGAGGACGATCTGTATAATGTCTACAGTGGCGTGGAGACGTCAAAAGAATTGTGGACTGCGCTTGAAAAGAAATACAAAACTGAAGATGCCAGGTTGAAGAAATTCGTTGCCGCCAAGTTTTTGGACTATAAAATGGTAGATAGCAAGTCCCTTGAAAAGAAATACAAAACTGAAGATGCCAGGTTGAAGAAATTCGTTGCCGCTAAGTTTTTGGACTACAAAATGGTAGATAGCAAGTCTGTTATTACCCAAGTCCAGGAATTGCAAGTAATTGTTCACGATCTCCTTGCTGAAGGTATAAATCAAATTAATAGTGATGTTGAAAGTAGTAATCTTAGTATTTTTACTAACAGAATTTTCATTGAAGGTCTTGTCATCAATGAAGCATTCCAAGTAGCAGCGATGATTGAGAAGTTGCCTCCTTTGTGGAAGGACTTCAAAAACTACTTGAAACACAAACGCAAGGAGATGTCCCTTGAAGATCTCATTGTTCAGTTGAGAATCCAAGAGGACAACAAAGCTGCTGAAAAGAGAGGCCATGAAAACTCAACAATAATGGGAACAAACATTGTTGAGGATACTTCTCAAAATAAGAGAAAGAGGAAGCAGGCTTCTGGACCAAAAAACAACTCAAGCAAGAAGCGGTTCAACGGAAATTGCTACAATTGTGGGAAAGCTGGGCACAAATCTACAGAGTGCCGTGCTCCGAAGAAAGACAAGAAGAAGGGTCAAACAAACATGGTTGAAAAGCATGAAAAGGTTGATGACTTGTGTGCCATGCTTTCTGAATGCAACCTGGTGGGAAATCTGTTGCGATCAAAACACTCACGCAAGTGCACGTGATCGTCAAGTAATAAAGTAGTGAGTAGAGTATCATTCCCACGAAGACTTGTGATTAACTATTGACTGATTCAAACTCAATTAACTTATCGATCCAAGAGATTTTTCCACAAAATATAATCGTCTCTAATCTACTACCTAAAAAATATCAATTAATGAAACAACTAGAATACTCAACCAAACAACTAGCAATTTCGAATAACAATCAGTAGGGGAGAATATTCCAGGGTCATAGTCTAGCTAACAATCGTGTTGTGTTCTCGGCTTAAAATAACTAATTGATTTATCTGGATTATTGATTGACAGGTTTGATAATACTCATAAGGATCTGTCGACTTCTTACTCGCCTATTCAGATTAACTTAATGCCTATATGTCTATGGAATTAAGATTAACAAGAATGCATTTATAGTTCCTGTATTTCAACCAAGCAAGGCCATTAGGTATATGTCTATCCTGATTGCAAATCAGTTCCCCATGCCCAGGTTCAAGAACTTGCTCTATTTAATTCTATATGCAATCTAGAGTTCCCACTTTCGAGTTCAACTATAGATTCGTATATAGTATTTCACTGTTAGCTACTCAGCAAAATAATTAAGAACAAAATCAAATAAACAACCCATTATGATAAAATCAACTTCGTTGAATTAAACTCTGAACAACAACGTTCATGTTTCACCCATGACCCTAGAACAATAGGTTTTAGCTAATCATAGTATTGTTCACCTCAATAATATTCAATATCATTCAAATTGTAAAAACAAAAGGAAGAAAAGAAGAACTTGATGTTGGAATCTCCTCCTTGCCTCTTGCCTCTCTTTTTCTTGCACTAAACTATGAAAACCTTGATACATAATCCTTGGGCGAGCTTGACTTTATATAGGTTAAGTGAAATTTCCTCCAAACTTCCAATTTTACCCCTGACAAGTCTTTTCCGGAACTGGGACTAGCGCTAACGCGCTACTGCTCGCGCTAATTGACTGACATTCTGCCTCCCGCATCTGGACTAGCGCGATCGCGCTACTGCTCGCACTAGTCCGGGCCTTTATTTCCTCGATTTGTTTGTCTAGTCTTCGCGCACACTCAGCCCCGAGGGGTATTTCTTGATCCAAAGTAGCTCCAATCTCAACTTTAAGGCATCACATATGCTCCTCGTCCTGCAATGTGTAAAATTCACAATTAGAGCCCATTTTTTATCATTTTAACCATATTATGACATTAGAACATAATCAAGCGGGAGCATAAACAATCGCCAAATTACCTAGATCTAGCCTATTATCAACACCCCACACTTAATTCATTGCTCGTCCTCGAGAAATCAAACTATACTCTCTAGAGGTTCCACTCAACAATTTCCCCTAACGCCTTACGCCCAGAAAAATACATATGCTACGCCTAGTAGTGAACAATCCCAGCCTCAAAAGTCGACTCTCAAGTGCCAAGCAATATTCACACTTCCTCAAAGTACTCTACACAGAGTCAAGACTTACTTTTCCTTCACGAATCACATGCCCTCACAATCACAGCAAAGAGAGTAAAATCAATTCATACATTCGAATCTCATGCTCACATATATCAAAGAAAATCGCTCACTCTCACAAAAGAAGTCACATGCATGTAATTGGTACCATAAGCTTGCCCTTAATGTAAATCTCTACTAATGTAGGCTCGCTCGATCTAAAATCAATTAGGTCTTTTTCAATGTGGGCTAAGGGACCGGTAGGATATATTTAGGAATAGTGACTAACCGTCCTAAGCACTTTAACACACCACATAATCAACTTCAAGCGCAAATTCTTCAATCCACTTCACTTTCACAAACAATATCACCCCAAAAATGCTCCCTTCTTCTTTAAGCACTACATTAATTCATACCCACTAGCAGGAACAAGACAACAATGTATTCATCTCTATATCTTTCTTTTTTTTTTTCCAATTTCCGTAAGTGGTGTATTATTTAAAAAAAAAAACAAGTGCTCCTTTCTTCCTTTTATTGGCTCTACTCAAAAGCCACCCCACTCTTAGTTCCTTCTTACTTCTTTTAGCGCTCATCTCACAATTAAAGTGCTTTAAGAGGAAAAGGGATCGAAACAATGTCAATTAAGAATAAAAAAGGTATAGGCTTATAATGTGGGTGCCAAATAAAAGTCTATAGGCTCAAAAGGGTTGACTAAGGATAAATGTTATTTGTGGTAAGCAATTAAGCTCAAAAAGATCAAAGAAAGCCTGAAATCATTTTTCAAACCGAGCATCACCTAAAATTTCGCTTCGACTCAAAAAACCGGGCAAGTTCTAGACACAAGTACAATACATGGACTACACAAAAACCTCACCACACATGGCATATGACTCATTCCAGATTAACTCATCGAGACACTCCATTATGAGCATTCAAGTCAGTGACAAACATACAAATTAAGGCACTTTAGTGAAATTCAACCAATAAGACTAAGCGTTACACTCTAGTGTCTGTTGTGTTCAGGTGTGTCAACGCTATAGGTTCTCTTTTGATTCTCTAGCTTGTAGCCCATTAAACCTAATCTACAAATAAAAAAGAAAACAAAATAAATAAAAAACTACCTATACACGGTTCAAGCTAAACCCTTAAAAAAGAACCGTGGCCCAAAGAAAAACCAAGGGGGAGTTACTACACTACCTAAAAATAAAAAAATAAAAAAAATCTTTTTGGTATTTTCTAGACTAACTTCCCTCAAGAAAATTGTCCAAAGGATCCGTCATCAGGAAGAGTCTTCATATTTTCCATTTTTTTTTCGCGACATAGTCCCTCAAGAAACCCGCTGAAAGAGATCCGTCGTCGGGACAAGCCATTTACCTATTTTAAACTAATGAATTCTTACTCAATCACCAAAACTATCAAAGCCAAATAAAACAAAACAACATAAGCATACAATTGATACAACTACATACATACAATGAAGTATCCCCCACCCCACACATAAAATGAAGACATGTTCCCATGGCTTAAGAATTGAAGTAATAGTGAGGTAAAGAAGCTCACTCCTGGTCGGAGACAGTGTCGGGGTTCACATGGCACGCACGACCCAAAGCTCTCAGCCAGCCCAAAAATTTCTTCTCAGACTTCGTCTGCTGAGCAGCCACTGCGTCTATACGAGTTCCCAACTCAGTCACGGAGGAGCGTAACCCGGCCACCTCCTGCTCCAACGCGGTGAAACGGGACACTCTGGCAGTTCCTGAAGATGATGCTGCTCCGGCCAGTGCTGCAGCTGCTGCACTGGGCTTTGGGGCCTGTGTTTCACCCTCCACATTCACCTGATCGGCCACCCCTTCCTCCGAGTCATCCGAGCCACTCTCATCCGCTCCACCTGGTGTCGTTGGCTCCGTCGCCGGGGCGACCTTGTCGGGCCGGACCTTGTGGCCATTTCTTACTAGCCCATCCACACGGAGATTTTCAGGCACCCGAGCTTACCTGCAAAGCTGAGTCACTAAAGAGGGGAAAAAGAACCCATACCTTCTCACTGGGCAGCGAACGAACATTTCGTCGTGCATCACTTTGGCTATATCGAAGTTAAGACCCCTGATGAAACACCAAATCAAAGCAGCTCGGGGTCCATTTACCTCCATAGTGTTTTTGGACGGAATAAGACGACTGTTAATCACATACAACCAGCTCTTCGCCTCAGAGGTTAGTGCTGAGGAGTGAAACTTCTCACCGTATTGCATCCATTGCACCTCTTTTCCGGGTACGCAAATCACACCAAAGAATCGCTCCCACTTCGCGTCCGTTGGGTTCCTGCCATACTCATTGAAGTCATCATGCTCAGGCACGGGAGGGGGCAGATGGTATGCCGTCCGTATCGCCTCAATAGAGGCATTCACCGCCTTGCGGCGCACTGTGACTACACTATTGTCATGCTCAGGCAGATTAGCGTAAAACTCCCACACAACCATTGCATTGGCCTCCCCTGGCTCATTAACGAAGGTCTGCAGCCCCCGCCTTACTAACTCCGTGTACATGTGAGGATAGTTCTGCTGGACTGCACTGATATCAATTCCCCTTTTCGGAATCGGCTGTTTAGTTGCCTTCTCCGCAAAGCAGCCTTGAGCAGCGGCTGAGACAAATTTGTTACTGTCAAAAGGGCGTGCAGGGGTTGCCCTTTCTGTCCTAGGTGCGTCGGCTGGGCTGCTTGAGGGTGGACCTGTGGTGCGGCGTTTTCACGATGGTGCCATGATACCTGAAAAACGGGAATACATTAGCACGGTTGAACATAAAAATGTGACACAGTGTGGTTACTCAGACTTCACCCGTGTAAGTGGTCACAACTACATAGTAAAGTTCATTGAGGCCTTTCCACAAACACCTTCTGGGTATTAGGCCTTCACAACCCCTTTTAAGCGTTTTTTAACATAAATCCACCACAGAATCTCACCAAGATCACAGATCAAGTACCCCTCACCCCACACTTACCACCCACCAACACCACAGCATATTTTACCAATTCCTCTACATAAAGTCAAAGAACAACTACTACAACAAGGGCATTTGAATACAACAAAGGTCTGCAGCCCCCGCCTTACCAACTCCGTGTACATGTGAAGACAGTTCTGCTGGACTGCACTGATATCAATTCCCCTTTCCGGAATCGGTTGTTTAGTTGCCTTCTCCGCAAAGCGGCCTTGAGCAGCGGCTGAGACAGATTTGTTACTGTCAAAAGGGCGTGCAGGGGCTGCCCTTTGTGTCCTGGGTGCGTCGGCTAGGCTGCTTGAGGATGGACCTGTGGTGCGGCGTTTTCGCGATGGTGCCATGATACCTGAAAAACGGGAATACATTAGCACGGTTGAACATAAAAATGTGACACACTGTGATTACTCAGACTTCACCCGTGTAAGTGGTCACAACTACATAGTAAAGTTCATTGAGGCCTTTCCACAAACACCTTGTGGGCATTAGGCCTTCACAACCCCTTTTAAGCGTTTTATAACATAAATCCACCACAGAATCTCACCAAGATCACAAATCAAGTACCCCCCACCCCACACTTACCACCCACCAACACCATAGCATATTCTACCAATTCCTCTACATAAAATCAAAGAACAACTACTACAACAAGGGCATTTGAATACAACAAAAATCTAAAAAATAAAAAGAGAAAAAGAGAAAAAAGTGAAACTAGGGCTCATACCTGTGGTGTAGATGGTGGTGAGTAGAGAAGGAGGGTGGAGAAGAACGTGGGTGATCCTGGTGGGGAAGGAATTCGTGAGAATGGGGGGAAAGGGGATGGGAGTGTTTTTAGAAGAGGGGTTTGTGATTTGGGGTTATACGATGGGGATAATAGACGAGGGGGGTGGAATTGGGGTAGGGTTAAGTTAGACTAAAGAAAGAAAAAAAATAAAAGTAAAAAAAAACTTTAAAACGAACCAACCCATCGAGTTCTTGGGCGGGACTAGCGCGAACACTAGCGCGATCACTAGCGCGGTCACGCTAGTCCAGGCAGAATGATGCACTTTTAGCGCGATCACTATCGCGACCACTAGTGCGATCGCGCTAGTAGCGCGACCAGTAGCGCGATCGCGCTAATGTTGTGGAGCTTAGGCAGAATGTTACCCAGTTAGCGCGATCTGTAGCGCGAGGTGTAGCGCGATTGCGCTACTGGGTAACATTTTATTTCACGTTTTTTTTCACCTGTTCTCACCATGGTCGATGGCCTTTTCGCCCGCCCATTGTCACTTGCATTGGTCAGCACGTTGTAAAAGTCACAACTAACACTACAACTATCATTGGGTTGCCTCCCAACCAGCGCCTTAGTTATTGTCGTGGCACGACGGTTACAACAATTCAACGGGTTGCCTCCCATCTAGCGCCTGATTTAACGTCGCGGCACGACTCAACACTTTTTCAAGCATCCGACAGGTCCATCGAGGTCTTGTGACGTGCAATGTCACCACCCCAATAATGTTTTATCCTCTGGCCATTTACCAAGAAGGTACCATTTGAGCTCATATCCCGCAACTCCACAGCTCCATGAGGCTTCACACTTACCACAACGAAATGGCCTGACCAACGAGACTTAAGCTTTCCAGGAAAGAGCTTCAACCTCGAATTGAATAACAAAACTTCTTGCCCTGGCTCAAACTCTCGATGTTGGATGCGTTTGTCATGCCACCTCTTAGTCTTCTCTTTATACAATTTGGCATTTTCATATGCGTGCAATCGAAACTCATCAAGCTCGTTGAGTTGCAGCAACCTCTTCTTTCCTGCTAAATCCATATTCATATTCAACTTTTTAATTGCCCAATAGGCCTTCTGTTCAAGCTCGACAGGCAAGTGACATGCCTTCCCATAAACTAATTTATACGGAGAAGTACCTATGGGAGTTTTGTATGCAGTTCGATATGCCCATAATGCATCGTCGAGCTTTCCAGCCCAGCCCTTTCTATTTCCACTCACTGTTTTCTCCAGAATCTGCTTTACCTCTCTGTTTGACACTTTCACTTGACCACTTGTTTGGGGATGATAGGTCGTGGAAACCTTGTGCTTGACACCATATTTTGCAAGGATATTATTCAGCAATTTGTTGCAAAAGCGCGTTCCTCCGTCACTTATCAACACTCGTGGAGTTCCAAAGCGTGTGAAGATGTGCTTCTTTACAAAACTCACCACTACCTTTGCGTCATTACTGGGAAGAGCAATGGCCTCCACCCACTTAGACACATAATCGATTGCCACCAAGATGTACCTGTGACCATTAGAGTATGGGAATGGTCCCATGAAGTCGATCCCCCAAACATCGAAAAGCTTTACTGCCAGAATATTCTGCAAAGGCATCTCATGCTTCTTGGTGATTGTTCCGGTTCTTTGGCATCTATCACACATTTTAACAAAGGCATGTGCATCCTTAAACAATTTAGGCCAATAGAAACCTGATTGTAGAACTTTCTGGGCAGTTCTATCTCCACCGTGATATCCTCCGTATGGTGACGCGTGACAGTCATGCAATATTGCATTCATCTGTTCCTCAGGAACACATCTTCGCACCAACTGATCTGCGCATAGCCGGTATAAGAATGGCTCATGCCACATGTAGAGCCTCACATCATGTAGGAACCTTCTTCTATTATCGGGTGTCCATTCCAGTGGTGTCACCCCACTTGCAATGAAATTCACATAATCTGCATACCACGGGGCTTCACTTGAGGTGATTGCCAATAACTGCTCATCAGGGAATGTTTCTTTGATTGACCCACCTTCAGCTACATGGCTCCGATTTTCTAATCTGGACAAGTGATCAGCCACTTGGTTCTCTGTTCCTTTTCGATCTCGGATTTCTAAGTCAAACTCTTGCAAGAGGAGGACCCAACGAATTAGCCTCGGCTTGGCGTCTTTCTTCTCAAACAAGTATCTGATAGCTGAATGATCTGTGTAAACGATGACTTTGGTTCCCACTAGATAGGATCTGAACTTGTCAAACGCCCACACCACTGCAAGCAACTCTTTTCAGTAACTGTGTAGTTCATCTGGGCTGGAATCAGAGTTTTGCTCGCATAGTAGATGGAGTGAAAGATTTTATTTCTCCTTTGCCCCAAAACAGCCCCAATAGCTATGTCACTCGCATCGCACATCAACTCAAATGGCTGTTCCCAATCAGGAGCAATGATAATTGGTGCAGTCACTAGCCTCCCCTTCAGCTCCTCAAATGCTTTCAGACAGGCATCATCGAACTTGAAGGAGACATCTTTCTCAAGCAACCTGCACAAGGGAGAGGAAATTTTCGAAAAGTCTTTAATGAAACGTCGATAAAAACCTGCATGGCCCAAGAAACTGCGGATGCCTTTGACGGACGTTGGTGGGGGCAATTTTTCAATTGCTTCCACCTTTGCTTTGTCCACCTGCAAACCATTTTTGGACACCTTGTGCCCCAAAACTATACCTTCACGTACCATGAAGTGGCACTTTTCCCAGTTTAGCACCAGGTTCGTCTCTTCACATCTAGCAAGTACTTTATCCAGATTCATTAAACAGTTATCAAAAGAGCACCCAAACATGGAAAAATCATCCATGAACACTTCTATAAATCTTTCAACTATATCAGTAAAAATAGCCATCATACACCTTTGAAAAGTCGCAGGTGCATTACAGAGACCAAAGGGCATTCTCTTGAACGCATACGTGCCATACGGACACGTAAATGTGGTTTCTCTTGGTCCTCTGGGCTATAGCAATCTGATTATACCCTGAGTAACCATCTAGGAAACAATAGTATTCCTGGCCAGTTAATCTATCAAGCATTTGGTCAATAAAGAGGAGAGGGAAGTGGTCCTTTCGGGTGGCATTATTCAATTTTCTGTAATCTATACAAATCCTCCACCCAGTGACAGTTCTTGTGGGAATCAAATCATTATTTTCATTAACAACCACAGTCATCCCCCCCTTCTTAGGTACACATTGAACGGGGCTTACCCATTTGCTATCTGAGATTGGAAATACAATACCTGCATCAAGCCACTTAATCACTTCTTTCATGATTGGATTTAGTCGGCGTTGTTGCTCTACACTTGGCTTGTGTCCGTCCTCCATGAGGATTTTATGCATGCAAAAAGCTGGACTAATGCCTTTAATGTCAGAGATTGTCCACCCAAGTGATCGCTTGTGCTCACGTAGCACTCTCAACAGCTTCTCTTCCTGCAGTTTAGACAATTCAGAAGAAACAATAACAGGTAAAGTGTCAGAGTCACCCAAATAAGCATATTGAAGATGAGGTGGTAGAGGTTTAAGCTCCAATTTTGGAGCCTCCTCAATTGACGGTTTTGGAGGCGGCCCATCTGGCCTGTTCAAGGGCTCGAAGGGGTGTATCCCCTGCATGTAAGCACAAGATGTATCTAGGATGTGCATCATCTCCTCAACCTCATCATCAATTCCCAAGCTATCGAACAACATAAGTGCTTTCTCTAGAGAATCGTCTAGATATACACTCGTGTCAAGAATCTGCTCATCCGCCTCAACAACAGATATCATTGAGAGCTCCTCATAGTGGCGGGGAAGTTGGATTGCTTTGTAGACATTAAAGACTGCTTCCTCGTCATCCACCCTCAAAATCATTTTTCCCTCTCGCACTTTGATAATGGCATCACCAGTAGCCAAGAGAGGTCGCCCCAATATGATTGGGACCAGTTCGTCAGCCTCATAATCTAGGATAATGAAGTCCGTCGGGAAGATAAATTTCCCAATTTGCAGCAACACATCTTCAATGACTCCCTCAGGGTGTGCTATTGACCTATCAGCCAGCTGCAACATCACAGTAGTTGGCCTTGGAGCTCCCAGGCCCAACTGCTTGAACAAGGATAAGGGCATCAGATTTATGCTCGCCCCCAAATTGCAAAGAGCACGACCCATATCAATATTACCAATGCGCACAGGAATGGTGAAGCTGCCAGGATCCTTAAGCTTTTGAGGAAGCTTGTTCTAGACCCTTGAAGTGCACTCCTCAGTAAGTGCAACTATCTCAAATTCAGTTAATCTTCTCTTATGAGCCACTATATCTTTTATGTACTTAGCATACTTTGGAATTTCACGCAGTACATCAACGAGTGGAATATTTAATTAAACCCGGCTCAACATGGAGAGAAATTTGCTGAACATGCGATCATCATTATTCTTCTACAATCTCTGGGGAAAAGGTGGTGGGGGCCTCGGAGCCTCCACTGGCTCTGGAATTGCATCAGCATTCTTTGGTTCGTGCGTCTCCTTAGGAATCAACTCCCCCTCGGGTATGGGCTTGTCTTTCCTTTTCTTTGGCACTTCCTCTAGCTCCCCGCCGTTTCTGAGTGTAACTGCATTCACTTGAGGATTCTTTTCTG
Organism: Nicotiana attenuata; assembly: GCF_001879085.1. Classification (NCBI taxonomy): domain Eukaryota; kingdom Viridiplantae; phylum Streptophyta; class Magnoliopsida; order Solanales; family Solanaceae; genus Nicotiana; species Nicotiana attenuata. The sequence goes on along the minus strand of NW_017673922.1, from coordinate 97,986 downwards.
TATCACTGGGGAGAGCGCCTGCAGGTCTAGTGTTTTGATTCGTTCCTAACTGCCCCATTTGCCTTTCAAGATTTCTGAAATCGGTCCTGAGCTGCTGATTGTCAATCAACAACTTGTTTAGCAAATCATTTGTACTCCCTTCCATTTGTTGGGGTGGCTTCTAAGGTTGGTTGAAATTCCCTTGGGGTCTATAATGATTCTAATTCGGCTGATTTCCACCCCATGAGAAGTTGGGGTGATTTTTCCAATTTGGATTGTAAGAATTTCCGTATTGTGCATGCTGATTCGGTGGACCTCTGTTCTGCTGCCCCACATAGTATATGGATTCTGGATTCGTGGGGCACATGTCACTCATATGATTGTCACCACATAGTTCGCAGCAAATAGACATTTGTTGTACATGTTGCATTGGTTGTGGTTGCTGCATTGTCATCGTGGTCATATGATTAGCCAATTTTGCAATATCGGCTCTCATGGCTGACAAGTCGTCGAGTTCAAGTAATCCAGCTGATTTTTGCTTAATTGCCTTTCGTGAATCACCATCACCTTGCCAGTTATGATCATTAGCAGTGAAGTTATTTAGCAGAAGTTGGATTTCACTGTACGGTCTAGCCATGCAACTACCCCCACAAGTTGAATCGAGATTCATCTTTGATGCATCATCTAACCCATCCACGAAAGTGTGACCCAATACCTCGTCAGTTTGACAATGATGTGGACAGTCTCTGAGTAGTTTCTTTTATCTTTCCCATGCTTGACGAAGTGTTTTGCCATCCCGTTATTCGAACCCAAGAATCTGACTCCTCAATGACTTTGTTTTCTTAGTGGGGAAGAACTTGATTAAGAATTTCCTTACTAGAGCATCCGAAGTGCGGATTGATTTTGCGGGTGCAACCATTTCTTAGCTTCCCCGAGCAGTGAAAAGGGGAAAAGTGTCAGCCTGACATAGTCCTTGGAAACGTTAGGATAATTGTAGGTATCCGTAATTTCCAAGAAATTCTGAATGTGCCTCTGCGGGGCTTCATGAGATAGACCCACATATTGCCCTGTTGACTGGATCAGCTGCACCATGTATTGTTTGAGTTCAAAGTGCCCTGTGATATTAGGCTTCACAATAGCCTGCGTCATATTAGCAAGACTGGGCCTTGCGGCTTCAATCACAACACGCTCCTCATTCCTTGCCATCTCTATTGGCTGTGATTGAACTACTATGTCCAACTCTCTTTCAATTCTAGTTCTTGCATCTACTTCCCTCCTCACTCTGTGAAGTGTTTGTTAAATTTCAGGATCAAGGGGAAGTAGATTGTTTGCGCTTCGGCTCCTCCGCATTCAAGAGAAAAGCCTATTTTAACACAAACCAGGTAAACTGAAAATTAAAGCTTGAACAAATAATTAATAAAAGCTTAAATCAGTCGAACATTTCGTCGTGCATAACTTTGGCTACATCGAAGTTAAGACCCCTGATGAAACACCAAATCAAAGCAGCTCGGGGTCCAGTTACCTGACGGAATAAGACGGTTGTTAATCACATAGAACCAGCTCTTCGCCTCAGAGGTTAGTGCTGAGGAGTGAAACTTCTCACCGTATTGTATCCATTGCACCTCTTTTCCGGGTACGCAAATCGCATCAAAGAATCGCTCCCACTTCGCGTCCGTTGGGTTCCTGCCATACTCATAAAAGTCGTCATGCTCAGGCACGGGAGGGGGTAGACGGTATGCCGTCCGTATCGCCTCAATAGAGGCATTCACCGCCTTGCGACGCACTGTGACTATACTATTGTCATGCTCAGGCAGATTAGCGTAAAACTCCCGCACAACCATTGCATTGGCCTCCTCTGGCTCATTAACGTAGGTCTGCAGCCCCCGCCTTACCAACTCCGTGTACATGTGAGGACAGTTCTGCTGGACGGCACTGATATCAATTCCCCTCTCTGGAATCGGCTGTTTAGTTGCCTTCTCCGCAAAGCGGCCTTGAGCAGCGGCTGAGACAAATTTGTTACTGTCAAAAGGGCGTGCAGGGGCTGCCCCTTGTGTCCTGGGTGCGTCGGCTGGGCTGCTTGAGGATGGACCTGTGGTGCGGCATTTCGCGATGGTGCCATGATACCAGAAAAACGAGAATACATTAGCACGGTTGAACACAAAAATGTGACACACTGCGGTTACTCAGACTTCACCCGCGTAAGTGGTCACAACTACATAGTAAACATCATTGAGGCCTTTCCATAAACACCTTGTGGGCATTAGGCCTTCATAACCCTTTTAAGCGTTTTATAACATAAATCCACCACAGAATCTCACCAAGATCATAAATCAAGTATCCCCCACCCCACACTTACCACCCACCAACACCACAACATATTTTACCAACCTCTACATAAAATCAAAGAACAACTACTACAACAAGGGCATTTGAATACAACAAAAATCTAAAAAATAAAAAGAGAAAAAGAGAAGAAAGTGAAACTAGGGCTCATACATGTGGTGTAGATGGTGGTGAGTAGAGGAGGAGGGTGGAGAAGAACGTGGGTGATCCTGGTGGGGAAGGAATTCGTGAGAATGGGGGGAAAGGGGATGGGAGTGTTTTAGAAGTTGGGAGTGTTTTTAGAAGAGGGGTTTGTGATTTGGGGTTATACGATGGGGGTAATAGACGAGGGGGGGTGGGATTGGGGTAGGGTAAAGTTAGACTAAAGAAAGAAAAAAATAAAAAAAAACTTTAAAACGAATAGAACCATCGAGTTCTTGGGTCGGGACGNTGCAAATTCGTTCCCCGATGCCCAGGTTCAAGAACTTGCTCTATTTAATTCTATATGCAATCTAGAGTTCCCACTTTCGAGTTCAACTATAGATTCGTATATAGTATTTCACTGTTAGCTACTCAGCAAAATAATTGAGAACAAAATTAAATAAACAACCCATTATGATAAAATCAACTTCATTGAATTAAACTCTGAACAATAACGTTCATGTTTCACCCATGACCCTAGAACAATAGGTTTTAGCTAATCATAGTATTGTTCATCTCAATAATATTCAATATCATTCAAATTGTAAAAACAAAAGGAAGAAAAGAAGAACTTGATGTTAGAATCTCCTCCTTGCCTCTTGCCTCTCTTTTTCTTGCACTAAACTATGAAAACCTTGATACATAATCCTTGGGCGAGCTTGACTTTATATAGGTTAACTGAAATTTCCTCCAGACTTCCAGTTTTACCCCTGGCAAGTCTTTTCCGGAACCGGGACTAGCGCGAACGCGCTACTGCTCGCGCTAGTTGACTGACATTCTGCCTCCCGCATCTGGACTAGCGCGATCGCGCTACTGCTCGCGCTAGTACGGGCCTTTATTTCCTCGATTTTTTTTGTCTAGTCTTCGCGCACACTCAGCCCCGAGGGGTATTTCATGCTCCAAAGTAGCTCCAATCTCAACTTTAAGGCATCACATAGGCTCCTCGTCCTGCAATATGTAAAATTCACAATTAGAGCCCAATTTTCATCATTTTAACCATATTATGACATTGGAACATAATCAAGCGGGAGCATAAACAATCGCCAAATTACCTAGATCTAGCCTATTATCAAAATCCTAAGGAGTTGTGGATTGATTCTGGAGCCATTCGCCATGTTTGTGCTGTTAGGGAAGCTTTTGCAACATATGCTCTTGTTGGACCTGAAGAGACTCTTTCTATGGGAAATGCTGCAACCGCCAAGATTGAAGGATGCGGGAAGATCTTTCTAAAGATGACTTCTGTCAAGGTGGTGACATTGAACAACTTCCTTCATGTTCCCGAGATTAGGAAGAATTTAGTCTCTGCTGGACTTCTTGTTAAGAATGGTTTTAAATGTGTTTTTGTTTCCGATAAGGTTGTAATAAGTAAGAACAAAATGTTTGTAGGAAAAGGTTATTTCATTGAGGGCCTTTTCAAGCTCAATATAATGGTTGTTGAAAATAATAATAAAATTTCAGCTTCTCCTTACTTACTTGAGTCAAATGAATTATGGCATATACGTTTGGGTCATGTCAATTATAAAACCTTGCGGAAAATGATTAACTTGGATGTATTGCCTAAGTTTGAATGCGATAAATCAAAATGTTAAATATGTGTGGAATCTAAGTATGTTAAACATCCTTTTAAGTCAGTTGAAAGGAATTCAGATCCTTTAGACTTAATTCACACAGATATTTGCGATATAAAGTCAATACCATCTCGCGGTGGAAAGAAGTATTTCATAACTTTTATTGACGATAGTACTAGATATTGCTATATTTACTTACTTAATAGTAAAGATAAAGCAATAGACGCATTCAAGCAATATAAAAATGAAGTTGCAACGCAACTTAACAAGAAAATCAAAATGATAAGAAGGGATAGGGGTGGTGAATATGAATTTCATTTTGACGAATATGTTTAGAATATGGAATTATTCATCAAACAACGGCCCCTTACACGCCCCAATCCAATGGGATTGCAGAAAGAAAGAATCGTTCATTCAAGGAGATGATGAACGCATTATTGATAAGTTCTAATTTGCCACAGAACTTGTGGGGGGAAGCCGTTCTTACGGCTAATCGAATACTAAATCGAGTACCCCATAGCAAAACACAGTCCATTCCATATGAAAAATGGAAAGGAAGAAAGTCCAACTTGAATTATTTTAAAGTGTGGGGGTGTTTGGCAAAAGTGCAAGTTCCTAAACCCAAAAGGGTAAAAATAGGACCGAAAACCGTTGATTGTGTTTTCATAGGATATGCGATCAATAGTAAAGCATATCGATTTCTGGTTCATAAATCAGAAAATCCCGACATTCATAATAATACGGTTATAGAATCAGATAATGCTGAGTTCTTTGAAAATATGTATACGTATAAAAATGAATGTGAGTCGATTGGTGAAGGATCTAAACGACCTCGGGAAGAAACAAAAGAAAGTACATTTAATCAGGAGGATCCAAGACGTAGTAAACGTCAAAGAACGTCTACTTCATTTGGACCAGATTTTGTGACTTTCTTATTGGAAAATGAGCCTCGAAATTTAAAAAAGCTATGTCTTCTTCGGAATCATTATTTTGGAAAGAGGCAGTCAATAGTGAAATAGAATCCATATTGAAAAACCATACATGGGAATTGGTTGATCTTCCTCCTGAAAATAAACCGTTGGGTTCTAAATGGATTTTTAAGAGAAAAATGAAAGATGATGGCACTATTGACAAATATAAGGCAAGACATGTGGTCAAAGGGTATAGACAACAAGAAGTTTTTGACTATTTTGATACATACTCTCCGGTTACAAGAATGACGTCCATACGAACGTTAGTAGCGTTAGCTGCAGTTTATGATCTTGAAATTCATCAAATGGATGTTAAGACGGCCTTATTAAAAGGAGAGTTGGAGGAAGAAATCTACATGGAACAACCTGAAAGGTTTGTGGTTCCAGGTAAAGAAAATAAGGTATGTAGACTTGTTAAGTCCCTTTACGGACTAAAACAAGCACCCAAACAATGGCATGCGAAATTTGACCAAACAATTTGTCAAATGGTTTTAAGATAAATGAATGTGATAAATGTGTGTACATTAAAAATGTTCCAAATCACATAGTCATTGTTTGCTTGTATGTGGTTGATATGCTGATAATGAGTAATGACATTGCTAACATAAATGCTACTAAACGTATGCTAACTAGCAAGTTTGATATGAAGGACTTGGGAGTTGTTGATTTAATTCTGGGGATTAAGATCCATAAGACTCCTCAAGGTCTGGCATTGTCACAATCTCATTATATTAAGACAGTACTTGAAAAATTCAAGCACTTAGGATTTAAAGTTGCAAAGACTCCAATTGACGTGATTCTTGCATTAGCAAAGAACAAAGGCCAAATCATATCACAATTGGATTATGTTCGTGTGTTGGGATGCTTAATGTACATCATGAATTGTACACGACCAGATATAGCTTGTGCTATGAATAAATTGGGTCGATACACGAGCAATCCAGGTCAATCTCATTGGATGGCAATGAAACGAGTTTTGGGATATTTAGAACATACCCAGGGCTTTGCTTTGCACTATAGTAAATATCCTGCAGTGATTGAGAGATACTGTGATGCAAATTGGATCACCGGTTCAACTGATTCTAAGTCCACAAGTGGATATGTATTCACTATTGGTGGAGGAGCGGTATCTTGGAAGTCGTCCAAACAAACTTGTATTGCCCGCTCTACAATGGAGGATGAATTCATAGCCATAGATAAAGCCGGTGAAGAAGCTGAATATCTTCGGAATTTCTTGGAAGACATTCCATTTGGCCCAAATCGTTGGCACCAATGTGCATATATTGCGATAGTCAAGCGGCAATTGGAAGGGCCGGGAGCGTTATGTATAACGATAAATCTCATCATATACGACGAAGACATAAAACCGTTAGGCAACTACTCTCTAGAGGAATTAGCACGATTGACTATGTAAAGTTAAGTGATAATGTGTCGGATCCCCTTACAAAAGGCCTAACTAGAGAGGTATTTGAGAAATCATCAAGAGGAATGGGACTATGGCCGAGAACAAGTCATAGTGGCGGTAACTCTACCTAGAAGACTGGAGATCCCAAGATCTATGTTCAAGGAGATCAAATAAAGTCATTAATGACGGTTCAACATTATCAACTAAACTTTTGGTCCATTCTCGTGATGAGACAATGTTCAGTACCAAGGATAAAGCATTAAGGCTTTTTAATGATTTCTAAATTTGATACGGGGTATATCAAATAGTGTATCTACGGGATGACACGTTTAGGAATCACATATGTAAGTGTGATGTGTTAGCCGCTTCAAGGAGATCTTTGTAAGCCCAGTTCTCTACGCACTTATGAAACCAGGCGGTGTTCATGACTGAAATGAACACAACAATGAGAACCAAAGACGGTTAAGGATTGATTGTGTGACTTATGGTTGTCTAGGTATACACCAAAGTTCGACGCTTCAAAGATATCAAATCTATCGATTGACCGAGTATATCCGACATAAGTTCACTACGGAAAGTTCAAAGGGAAACCTACTTATCCAGATGCAATTAATCCTTTCTTGCGAATCACACAGTTTTTCATGCATATTTTCGTGATATAGCCATTCCCCATTCATGTGGGGGATTGTTGGGATTTTAAGTATGTTAAATGCTTAAAAGAGAGTGAATGGGAATTGGAGGAAAATGAAATTTTTAAGTGAAATTTTAAGTTTCCCCCTTGATGAAGGAACATTGTCCCATATTGGAAGAGGAAGATGTTTTTTATGGGTATATAAATAATTGCTCTTCTTCTAGATCTTAAAGAGTTGAGAAGAAGGCAAGCCTCACGCCGTCGTCGTCGCTCGCTCGCTCGGCTCGGCTTCGGCTTCGGCTTCGGCTTCGGATTTGGATTTGGATTTGGTCAAATGATCAATTGATTGATTAACTTTTTGGACCAAATTTATTTGTTAATAGTTAAATATTAACAGAAATATTATTAAATATTCGTTTTAATAACAGAATATTATTATTAAAATAAATATTAATATTAAATCCAATTAGTTTTCCGTTTTTTAGTTGTGTAACTGAAAATTAAACTACCCTCTTCAATTTTCCCTCTTTATTGTTGAGTAAATAGCCATTTATGTTATAACATTTATGTTGTGGCCGTTTTGCATAAACAACCATTCTGAAGAGTTGCACCTCTTCAGATTTCAACCCAACATTGGCTATAAATACAAGTCCATTCTGCTTAGAATTTTCATACGAATTTCTGACTTTCTCCTCCTTCTTCTGCATTGTTTTAACTTCAAAAAAAGCAACAGTAAGTGTGATTTGCTACCGAACTTTGTGTTCGCTGAAACACTGGGGTTTGAAGTACCACTACACCAGTGTGTAATTTGTTCTATCTTGGGAGGAAATAATCCAAAAGCTTGGGTACTAGGAGGGGATTAAATTCCTTAAGGAAACACTGTGAATTCAGTGGGCTCGAATTAATTTTTGTTTCGTCTATATTTCTGTTTATGATATTTTATATTTTCCAGAATTATTTTACAAATATAGTTTACTAACAATAACAACACACGTAAAGATGCATACTTCCTCCGGTCCACAATATAGGTGACCATTTTACCTTTGGCATACTCATTAAGGAAATACGAACTCCTAGATTATAAAATATATTCACTAAATCAGCCTTAATTAATCATTTTTTTGACATATTGGAATATGTAAATAAGGGCATATTTTGGAAAAATAAAATTAATTCTTTTCTTGATTATGTAAATGGACACTTATTTTGGACTAGAATAGAAAGGTAAAACTTATTGTGGACCTAAGAGTATTATTTATTCATTGAATTAGCGCAAGCACCAAGCTTGTGCAAATGCTTTCCTTTCTTCCTTTTGTGCTTTTCCTGTTGCTTGTTTGACTCCCACTTTTTCAGTTTCTACAATTTGTCAACTGTCTACGTTTGATTCCATTTTCCTAGTAGTTGTTTTTTAAATCTTTAGGAAGGTTTGGTGGGGTTGTGAATGGAGGAATGAGGATTGGTTTGTCCAAGAGATTTTTGCTTAGAAGAAACATTTCCGTAGGCCCATGTCATGTCTGATTAAAGATGTTCAAAATAAACATGATTGTTTATATAAAGTACTATTCGTCTTTTTTTTTTTTTTTTTTTGGAGAATTACCTCCCTTGTCACTTGGCCCAACAACCCATCAAAAAATGGCTCGCGTTTGAAGCTCTTACCCAGTATAGTTCAGGTTGTACATAATCTGAAAATTAATTTTCACCAGTTAGCCCACCCCTTATTTCTTCGTTCCCCTTTTTTCTTCGTTCTTCTTCTCCTTCCCATGTCAGCCTTTGCACCACAAAATTTCTCTACTATTGTTATTCTCCTTCAATTCTTTTCCGGATTTCAATGGTTAACTAAGGATTTGAAAAATAAAAGTCACCATTACAAGTGGTTCGAAGATTCGATTTCAGAAATTAAGTTTTCCGATTTGTTAGTTGTTTGGAATGGGTGTTGTCTCAATTGATTAGAATCATTAAGATGAGTTCAAAATTCAAATTTCAAGTGATTTGGAGTAGATTTAAGTTACATTTGAGTTAAATTTCAGAAATTGAGTTTTCCGATTTGTTAGTTGTTTGGTTGGGTATTGTCTCAATTGATTGGAATCATCAAGATACGTTCAGAACTTAAATTTCACGTGATTTGGAGTAGATTTAAGCTATATTTGAGTTAAATTTCAGAGGATGCCCAAGGAAGAAGAAGAACACGTGAAGCTCCATTGATAGGATTCCTTTGTATAATATTGTATAAATAGTATATAATAGTGTATAAACACAACTTATACACTATTATATCCAAGGTTGATACATTATTTACAGGTATTTGGTGAATTTCTCGCATTTTCTTCTTCTTCTTCTTCTTCTCATTCTTTTTATACACCTATATACATAGTGTATCAAGAATATTTTCACTCTGTGATTATACATCTTTATACACTTTTATACAACTATATACATAATGTACCTCTTTGTATAAAAGTATATAACATTGTATAAAAGTGTATAAGCATCGCCGACGAAATTTTTGTACGATTTTTACTTGCAATTCTTGTATAAAACTTAGTCCAAATCTCCAGCAAATAACTTCAAACTTTGTATACAAACAACTTAGACTATTTCTAATAAGTTCAAACAATACCCACTCTAAATTTCTCACAAAATCATAATCGAAATTTAACAAGATTAGCATTAAAGGAGATGAGATTTTAAGTTTCCGGCGTCTGTTTTTTTTTTGGTCATGAATAAAATACTATTCGTCGTACGTATTTCTGAATTACTATGATCACTACAGAACAAAAGCATGCATGCATAGGCTAAGGAAATTAAAGGATGACCTTTAATTTTGAACCGCGTTACTGCCATAAATTCTGGAGATTCTCCATTTCATAATTAATCTCTTGAAATCATTCATTAAAGAAAAAGAAAAAGCCATTGCCTGTCGGTTACTGATTGGGGTAAATTTATCTATGCTCATTTCAGCACAATTAATTGAATTTACATCCTTTCGTGCCGCTGTGATTTCTCTCATCTGATTTAATCAATATATACTTTGTTAGACTAATTTCATTTATCATTACTAAGTACCTAGTATTTAGCCATAGAAAATTACTTTCAACTAATAGCCACACGCTAGTCGGTCAAAATCAAAGAAAGCTATTTGTTAATATGTATATTAAGAGAGATTACTTAATATACTCTGATCGTGTAAAGAATTNCGTTAGTAGCGTTAGCTGCAGTTTATGATCTTGAAATTCATCAAATGGATGTTAAGACGGCCTTATTAAAAGGAGAGTTGGAGGAAGAAATCTACATGGAACAACCTGAAAGGTTTGTGGTTCCAGGTAAAGAAAATAAGGTATGTAGACTTGTTAAGTCCCTTTACGGACTAAAACAAGCACCCAAACAATGGCATGCGAAATTTGACCAAACAATTTGTCAAATGGTTTTAAGATAAATGAATGTGATAAATGTGTGTACATTAAAAATGTTCCAAATCACATAGTCATTGTTTGCTTGTATGTGGTTGATATGCTGATAATGAGTAATGACATTGCTAACATAAATGCTACTAAACGTATGCTAACTAGCAAGTTTGATATGAAGGACTTGGGAGTTGTTGATTTAATTCTGGGGATTAAGATCCATAAGACTCCTCAAGGTCTGGCATTGTCACAATCTCATTATATTAAGACAGTACTTGAAAAATTCAAGCACTTAGGATTTAAAGTTGCAAAGACTCCAATTGACGTGATTCTTGCATTAGCAAAGAACAAAGGCCAAATCATATCACAATTGGATTATGCTCGTGTGTTGGGATGCTTAATGTACATCATGAATTGTACACGACCAGATATAGCTTGTGCTATAAGTAAATTGAGTCGATATACGAGCAATGCAGGCCAATCTCATTGGATGGTCATGAAACGAGTTTTGGGGTATTTAGTACATACCCAGGACTTTGCTTTGCACTATAATAAATATCCTGCGGTCATTGAGGGATACTGTGATGCAAATTGGATCACCGGTTCAACTGATTCTAAGTCCACAAGTGGATATGTATTCACTATTGGTGGAGGAGCGGTATCTTGGAAGTCGTCCAAACAAACTTGTATTGCCCGCTCTACAATGGAGGCTGAGTTCATAGCCTTGGATAAAGCCGGTGAAGAAGCTGAATGGCTCCGGAATTTCTTGGAAGATATTCCATTTTGGCCCAAACCGTTGGCACCAATATGCATACATTGTGATAGTCAAGCGGCAATTAGAAGGGCTGGGAGCGTTATGTATAACGGTAAGTCTCGCCATATACGACGAAGACATAAAACCGTTAGACAATTACTCTCTAGAGGAATTATCACGATTGACTATGTAAAGTCAAGTGATAATGTGTCGGATCCACTTACAAAAGGCCTAACTAGAGAGGTAGTTGAGAAGTCATCAAAGGGAATGAGACTGTGGCCGAGAACAAGTCATAGTGGCGGTAACTCTACCTAGAAGACTGGAGATCCCAAGATCTAGGTTCAAGGAGATCAAACAAAGTCATTTATTACGGTTCAACATTGTCAACTAAACTTTTGGTCTATTCTCGTGATGAGACAATGTTCAGTACCAAGGATAAAGCATTAAGGCTTTTTAATGATTTCTAAATTTGATACGGGGTATATCAAATAGTGTATCTACGGGATGACACGTTTAGGAATCACCTATGTAAGTGTGAAGTGTTAGCCGCTTCAAGGAGAACATTGTAAGGCCAGTTCTCTACGCACTTATGAAACCAGGCGGTGTTCATGGCTGAAAAGAACACAACAATGAGAACCAAAGACGGTTAAGGGTTGGTTGTGTGACTTGTGGTTGTCTAGGTATACACTAAAGTTCGACGGTTCAAAGATATCAAATCTACCGATTGATCGAGTATATCCGACATAAGTTCACTACGGAAAGTTCAAAGGGAAACCTACTTATCCAGATGCAATTAATCCTTTCTTGCGAATCACACAGTTTTTCATGCATACTTCCGTGATATAGCCATTCCCCATTCATGTGGGGGATTGTTGGGTTTTGGATGTGTTTAATTAATATATTAAATACTTAAAAGAGGGTGAATGGAAAATGAAGGGAAATAAAATTTTTGAGTGAAATTTTAAGTTCCCCCCCCCCCCCCCTGGCAAATGGGCATTGTCCCATATTGGAAGAGGAAGAGGTTTTTTATGGGTATATAAGCAATTGCTCTTCTTCTAGCTCTTAAAGAGTTGAGAAGAAGGCAAGCCTCGCGCCGTCGTCGTCGTCGCTCGCTCGGCTCGGCTTCGGCTTCGGCTACGGCTACGGCTTCGGCTTCGGCTTCGGCTTCGGCTTCGGCTTCGGATTCGGATTCGGATTTGGATTTGGATTTGGTCAAATGATTGATTGATTAACTTTTTGGACCAAATTTATTTGTTAATAGTAAAATATTAACAGAAATGTTATTAAATATTTGTTTTAATAACAAAATATTAATATTAAATCCAATCCGTTTTTCTGTTTTGGTAACAGAAAAGTAACTACCCTCTTCAATTTTCCCTCTTTATTTTCCCTCTTTATTATTGAGTAAATGGCCATTTATGTAATGACATTTATGCTGTGGGCGTTTTGCATAAACAGCCATTCTGAAGAGTTGCACCTCTTCAGATTTCAGCCTAACTTTGGCTATAAATACAACACTATTCTGCTCAGAATTTCACTACGATTTTCTGAGTTTCTTCTCCTTCTTCTGCATACTTTTAGCATCAAACAAAGCAAAAAGTAAGTGTGATTTGCTACCGAACTTTGTGTTCGCTGAAACACTGGGGTTTGAAGTACCACTACACCA
>NW_017673922.1:0-83942 GCF_001879085.1 Nicotiana attenuata | reverse complement strand
TATAAACACAACTTATACACTATTATATCCAAGGTTGATACATTATTTACAGGTATTTGGTGAATTTCTCGCATTTTCTTCTTCTTCTTCTTCTTCTCATTCTTTTTATACACCTATATACATAGTGTATCAAGAATATTTTCACTCTGTGATTATACATCTTTATACACTTTTATACAACTATATACATAATGTACCTCTTTGTATAAAAGTATATAACATTGTATAAAAGTGTATAAGCATCGCCGACGAAATTTTTGTACGATTTTTACTTGCAATTCTTGTATAAAACTTAGTCCAAATCTCCAGCAAATAACTTCAAACTTTGTATACAAACAACTTAGACTATTTCTAATAAGTTCAAACAATACCCACTCTAAATTTCTCACAAAATCATAATCGAAATTTAACAAGATTAGCATTAAAGGAGATGAGATTTTAAGTTTCCGGCGTCTGTTTTTTTTTTGGTCATGAATAAAATACTATTCGTCGTACGTATTTCTGAATTACTATGATCACTACAGAACAAAAGCATGCATGCATAGGCTAAGGAAATTAAAGGATGACCTTTAATTTTGAACCGCGTTACTGCCATAAATTCTGGAGATTCTCCATTTCATAATTAATCTCTTGAAATCATTCATTAAAGAAAAAGAAAAAGCCATTGCCTGTCGGTTACTGATTGGGGTAAATTTATCTATGCTCATTTCAGCACAATTAATTGAATTTACATCCTTTCGTGCCGCTGTGATTTCTCTCATCTGATTTAATCAATATATACTTTGTTAGACTAATTTCATTTATCATTACTAAGTACCTAGTATTTAGCCATAGAAAAATTACTTTCAACTAATAGCCACACGCTAGTCGGTCAAAATCAAAGAAAGACTATTTGTTAATATGTATATTAAGAGAGATTAACTTATATACTCTGATCGTGTAAAGAAATTTTACAATATTAGATCATTTTTGCTTGTTATACCAGGTAACTTATGTTATTTCAAGACTACAAATTTCATTTTATACGAAGGATTACCTATACAATAATAATCAGTGGACATATTCTGAAGTTTGGCCAACTTTTATAAGAGCAAATCACTAGTAGTATATATATATATATATGGTCTGATTGTCTATCTGGAAAATATCCATCAAGATTTTTTCTTTTTTAAATTAAAGCACAAAACTTGAGAAGTTTAGTTATCTAAGAGAAGCCTCACCCTAAAAACAAGATAAGAATGATGATTAGGTATGTGATTATATACATGTGCGATTCGTAGCAAACACATTAAAACTAACTATTTAAGTATATTCTTTACTTAATTATATCGCACAAGCTCCTTATTGCTTCTAAGTATTTTATTAGACCTTAGATTGCGTAAGAATTAATTTATTAATCAAGGTATACAAAAGAATCTTTCTCCTCTCTCGAGAAAACTCAAGTGTGTGTATATATATATATATATTAAAAGAAATCTTTACGCGGTGACCATCAAGATTTTGTGTGCAAAATGTGGCAATGCTTCGGTGGCCACGACAAGTTGACCGCCATTTTTTTTAAAAATAATTCTATCAATGGTTTATGAGAAACCCCTATATTTAAGTAATTAGTTAGAGTGTTGTGAAAGCTTCAGAAAACCAAATAACAACTGTGTTGGCAAATGTACACATTAACACGCCATTTTATCAACAAAAAAAAAAATTTGGTTGTTTGAGAATTATACTAGTAACAACTTAAAAAGACAAATTTAAAAAAAGGAGAAAAATAAGGCTTTATTATGTTTCTCGGGAATCATGATTCATGATTCAACTCGTTTACTTTAACAAGGCGGTCTATTTGATCCTTTATTGTTAGGATATTAGGTGTTGATTTTGACATTTCACAAATTTATGTCCGTATACTTTGATTAATTTTACTCTCTTTCAGTACTTTTGGTTAATTCCGTCGTACTTTTTTGTTTGTTTGGGTTTCTTTTCTTCTTCTTTTTTAGCTTACTTCAGTAGAACTAATTTTTGACAAAGAAAAATCAAGAGAAATTGTGATAGCTATTCTATCAAGTTCTCTGTCGAGAAGTAGCATTAGGTAAGTAACTTACTCCATTAGTTCTGATTTTTAAAGTTGTACGAGTTGTAACTATGTAGTAATCGCCAAAACCTAGCGTCTGAGTTGGCTTAAGCCATGTCGTTACTAAAGTAAACAGTTCTCGCTCAGATAAAATCTTGTGGCGCGAAGTTGATGATAGACTATAATTACGTATTTTAGTTGCTTATTACACTCTAATGTACTGCACTTTAAATGAGTTTGAGCTTTATCGCTAGTGTTTTGCACTAATTGCGTATTTTATGCCTTGTAGGAGTGATTCCGAGCTATGTAGATATTATGGAATGAATTCAAGTGATTTGGAGCTTTGAAGTCTGAGTAAAAGCCCAAAGAATCAAGCTGGGATCGTGTTCGGGGATCAATGGATGATAGTTAAGAACGAAATGGAGAATCGAGCGGGCATAAGGCGCATTATCTAGTAAAATGCACATAACTTTTCGCTCAAAACTCCGTTTGGGCTCCACAATATATCGTTGGAAAGCTATTTGAAAGGGCTACAACTTTCATGTTTTGCATTTTTGCAAATTCCCAATACCGCGCCGCAAAGTGCGTGCAGCGCGCCTGTGCAAATTTTACAGGGCCAGAGTCCTATTTCGCGCAGGAAAAGGTGTTTCGTCTGGGCCCAACCCTACTTGGTATAAATACATGTAAAAACGCTATTCTGAGGGAAGTGGACATACTTTTGACATAATTTAGACCTAAGGAGGCTGAGGAGACCGGTGATTCGACCTAAGGAGGCAAGAACACACTAGAAGCAAGGCGGAGAATTCTTCTACGACTTCTTCCTATTTTCATTATTGGTTATGAATTATAGTATTGTAGTTATGCATACTATTATGAATAGCTAATTTGTTATCTAGGGTTTTGATGGAACCTATTGGAGGATGAATTTCCTGTTACGTTAATATAGATTTGCTGTAGTATTTTCTCTATTTATTCAACTACGTTATTATTGTTGTTGATTGAAGGGCCCTCAATCGACTGTGCCTATTTAGTATGTATTACTCGGGAGAGAGTACATATTTAGGTAGTTGTTGAACAACATCACTCCTAACGTATATGAGAGATCAATACGAAGGGTTTAAAGGTGGGATTAGGAATAACGAAACCTTGGGTGCGATCCGAGTGAGCCGTACTTAATGCCAGCTAGCGTAATTCGAGAGAATATGTCTAGTAAATTGTGGTAATTACTCGGGAGAGAGTTACAACAGTTAGATCGCTCATGATCGGTAGAGAATACTTACGCGAATTTATAGAAAACATAGCGGGAAGGATTCCGACAATAGGGGAAATCATAACTCTAGACCTCCTTAATCTTGTCTCTAACCCTTAGTATCTTTAGTTGTTAATTTTGCTAATTTAATTTGTTAGCTAATTAGATACAAGAATCTTAATATTTATAAAATAGGAATTGTTCGAGCTTGTCTTCTTAGCAATATTGAACAGTTGTAGCTAAGCCTTAGTTCTCTGTGGGATTCGACTCTGAAATTGTAAACCGGATTATATTTGCAATGACCGCTTAGTCCTTTTTATAAGGCATAGTTGGGCGTGATCAAATTTTGGCGCCTTTTCCGGGAAACTAACGGTGTAGCTGTAGGTGTACATATTGCTAGGTTTCAAGTTTGAACTTTTATTTTTATTTTTTTGTATTT
The DNA here is from genome assembly GCF_001879085.1 of Nicotiana attenuata. Classification (NCBI taxonomy): domain Eukaryota; kingdom Viridiplantae; phylum Streptophyta; class Magnoliopsida; order Solanales; family Solanaceae; genus Nicotiana; species Nicotiana attenuata. Next base: position 80,189 of record NW_017673922.1, on the reverse strand, counting down.
GATTTTTATTTTTACTTTTTTTTGTTTTACTTATTAATTTGAGAAACATGGCATCTTGGAATTATGAGAGTTTTGATGTTGGTAATTCTACTTTTGATCCTTCTTATGCATATTGTGGAGGAAATCACCCAGGGTAAAATTATCAAAATATTCCCGAGAGCGAGTTTTGTGCACCAACTCAATCTTATGTGTGGAATGTGTGTGATATGTGTGGTGGTCAAGATGGTCACTTTCATGGTTGTGCTTATATTTCTTATCTTCCCCCAACCCCTTACTTTGATGGTTCTTCTTTTTGTTGTGAGGATAACAAGAACAAAGAACCTAGGGAAGCTGACCTGAAGAAGATTGAAGATATGCTAAAGTGCCTTGTAGAACAATATGATGAGATACAACTGCGGGTACAAAGGCAAGAGGCAACTATTCACAACTTGGAGGCTCAAGCGAATAAATTAATTGAACCTTGTAAAGCGCAACAAGTTGACATTGTGGATAGTAGCCAATATGAGCATGAATTAGCTGCAGAAATTGCCATTATACTAGAGGATATAAAAAAATACGGGGATGAGCTAGAGGAGAAGGCCAGAGTAGAACACCAACAATCAATCGAACTAGATTTAGAGGATGCCGATGTCGTAGAAGAGATATTAAAGTCAACCAAGGATATTGAGGATACATATTTAGTTGACTCTAGTGTCATTGATACTGAGGATGTTGACAATCCCAATGTTCATGTAGTAGAGCGCATTGGTACACACTCCAAGCATTTTTCCACATTGTTTTTGGATGATGATATAGAAATAGAGTCATCCGAGCCACATGAGAAGTCAAGGGATGAGGAACAAGGTGCCTACATTCTGGATTTTACTTGCTAGAAAATTAGGATTACACACCTCATGTAAAGGCCAAGTAGTTCAGAATGCTACATTGGTTGCTTGGGCCAGTTAGATTTGTTCCTCCACCCCTGGAGCATAGCCAAAAACTTGATGCCAAATTGGGGGTCCAATTCATAAGTTCGAAGTGGAGGCAGAAAGTGATTCTAGTCGTGCCGCGACGTTAAATCAAGCGCTTGTTGGGAGGCAACCCAGCTTTACTGTTTTCTTTTATTTTATTTATTTTATTTTTTTAATTGTACTATTTTGTAGTGTCGACTTTTGATTTTCTAGGAGCATGGAAAGCAAAGCTATTGGAAGGATGCAACAGCAAAGCAGATGGTTGAACTAAGTGTGAGGTACCCGCATAAAAGACCAAGCCTGGGAGAAGTCTGAGTACCCCATGAGCTTCTAGTTCTTCGGCCTTTGGCCTACCAGGGAGTTTCTTTTACCCTCTTATTAGTTATGGTGTGCATTGGGAACAATGCACAATTTTAAGTGTGGGGTGAGGAGATTGTCTGGGTGACTTTCTACGCTATTTTACCTGTGTTAGTTTAATTGAATAATGCTTTTAAAAAAACGATTGGACTTTTCCCGACGATGGATCTATTGGATAATTTTCTTGAGGGATTTAAGTCGAAAGAAAAAAAGACAAAAAGATTTTCTTTTGTTAGGTAGTGTAGCAATTCCCCCTTGGTTTTTCTTTGTGACGCGGTTCTTTTCCAAGGGTTTTGTTTGAACCGGGTGTAGCTAGTTTTTTTGTAGAAATAGGAGCCATTGTACTGTGAATTGAATTGAAGCAATATCTCTTGACTTTGTTATGCCTTGAGAATAGTGAGTACTTTGGTTGTGACGCTTAGGCTCAGTTTTTTACTCTAGTATAAGCACCTTAAATCGTAGATTTTTAAATTTGCTTAACTGTTTTGACTAGAGTGTCTTGATGAGTCCAATCCTGAGTGAGTTATGTGCCATGTGTGTGTGAGGTTTGTTGTATTCTATGTATTGCATTTGATGTCTAGAACTTGCCCCGTGTGTGTGCAAAGCGAAATAGTAGTTTTGTTTAGTCTTGGAAGTGATATAGGCATTTCTTTGTTGAGCCAGATATGTATATTTTACCCGCCTAATTGTTATGTAACGTAGTTAACCCCTTTGAGCTTGTAATCCTGTTTCTTTGGCAACCACATTACAAGCCTTACCCCTTTGTTTGAATTTACCATCAATTTGAACTTGTTCGCCTCTCACGAGCACTTGAATTGTGATGATTTTGTAAAAGTTAAAGTGTGGGGTGGTTGGTTTGGCTTTTGAGTGAAACTAATGAGATAAGGAGAAAGGTGCACTGTTTTTAAAAAGTAAGAGCCACTTTAATTGGAAAAGAAAAGAAAAGAAAGAAAAAAATAGTTGTATTGTTGCGAGAAATATTCCTTGATAAGTGGTGGTTCTAGATGTAATTGTGCTTAAAAAAGTATGGGGTAATATATATTGAGGTGAAGGTGGAGATTTGGTTTGACATAAGTAAGGGCTTGAATGTTAAAGAATATGTATTAAATTGTTTAAGGAGGTGTATTCACTCTTATATCCAAAAGTTTCCTACCCGACCCGTAGCCTACATTACAACCAATTAAAGTCCTACTTGATCCTAGACTGAATGAGCTCGATTAGTAGAGTAGTACACTACGGGCAAGCCTATGGTGCATCTTTTGTGGCATATGAATGTTATTTCTGAGAGTGAGTGAATCCTTTCTATCTTGAGTTCCTAAGTGTTATTAAATTTTATTGTGTGGAACTACTCTCTTTTGTTGTGTGAGGGCACTTGATTCATGAAGGAAAGGTAATATCAGTGACCTCTATGTTAGAGTAAGTGGGTGAGTTGTGAATAATGCGTGGTACTTGTGAATCAAATCTTGAGGTGAAGATGTTACGCTTTTGTGCTTAGTCTATTTTAAATATTCTTGGTGTGATGAGTTAGGAGAATTGCTTAAAAAGGTCGTGTCAATATAAAATGTGTAGTTTTATTGCTCGAGGACGAGCAATGGTTTATGTATTGGGTGTTGATGATAGGCTATAATTACGTACTTTAGTTGCTTATTACACTCTAATGTACCGCACTTTAAATGAGTTTGAGCTTTAATCGCTAGTGTTTTGCACTAATTGTGTATTTTATGCCTTGTAGGAGTGATTCCAAGCTATGTAGATATTATGAAATGAATTCAAGTGATTTGGAGCTTTGAAGTCTGAGTAAAATCCCGAGGAATCAAGCCGGGATCGTGTTTGGGGATCAACGGATGATAGTTAAGAACGAAGCGGAGAATCGAGCAGGTCTAGTAAAATATACATAACTTTTCGCTCAAAACTCCATTTGGGCTTCACAATATATCGTTGGAAAGCTATTTTAAAGGGCTACAACCTTCGTGTTTTGCATTTTTGCGAATTCCCAATATCGCGCTGCATAGTGCACCGCAGCATGCGCCGCGCCTGTGCAAATTTTACAGAGCCAGAGTCCTATTTCGCGCAGGAAAAGGTGTTTCGTCTGGGCTCGACCCTACTTTGTATAATGTCACGACCCAAACCCCGTTCCGGTCGTGATGCCGCCTCTCGTGAAGACAAGGCCAGCCAGACCATTTCAGAACACTACTTTAAAGCAGTTAATCAGTTATATAACAGTTCGAGTATGAATTAATGATATTAATTAATGTAATTACAACCCAATACAGCCCGACATCAGTTGAGTCCACTCTCTTAAGAGACCCGAATTTTCAAATTTCAACACGTACCCTTCAATTACACATGAAATCTTCTAACATACACATAAGGATCATACCACTTAAGAACACTCCGCAGGAGATAACCCACCTGCTTCGCCTCAATTTAGTATTTCAACATACCTTCCACCGTTATACACATTACACAGTCATTTAGTCTTCCTGGGTCTGAACTCATACCGCCACATGTAATGCACTTCACTCCCCAACTAGGAGACACGAAAATATTCTTCACACGCCCATACTCGGGCCACACATCAAATCACAATAGGAAACGAACACTTAACAGTTCATCTACTATCCAGCAGACTTCTTCGTCACTATCAAGTCACATAGATACATATCGCAGTACTAACATACTCATCACATGGATATCCAACCGCCATTCCGGCTAATAGGGACAATACCGTACATATAATTTTAAAACACCTACTCACACAATCAACACCTCGGTGCTCAAGCCATAGGCAAATATCCGACCTCAAGTCCTCCAGACTGGCCCAACATAAACTCACGGATATTACATCTCGCCCCTTGATCGGGGAATCACAAGCCATCAAGGCACATCTGATACTGAGCGCTCATACGCGCTTACGAACACGTGGAAGGAATTTCAAGAGTTAGTTTTCAAGCTGAATCAAGGACGCACGATAAGATTACAAGAAGGTGAAGTTTTCCTAAAGGTTCTGCAGCCTCTCGAGGATAAATACAGACGTCTCCGTACCGATCCGCGAGACTCTACTAAACCTGCTCATGACTCGTGAGACCTAGTAACCTAGGCTCTGATACTAACTTGTCACGACCCAAATCCCCGCACTAGTCGTGATGGCGCCTCTCGTGAAGACAAGGACAGCCAACTAACCCAATAGTCCCTTTCAAAGTAGTTAAAAATAAACGAATAGCAAAATACGACTTAAGGACATTAATTAACGAAGTTTACAACCCAACACAGCCCGACCGGGGTGTCACAAGTCACGAGTATCTAGAGAAGTCTAAATACAACTACAGGGCCAACAATATACGGAATAAAATTTAGAACCAAAAGAAGTAATCCGGTGCTGCGAACGCTGGCGGTCACTCTGCTCAACTACGATAGCAATACCTTCAACCAGCTCAAAACCCACTACCGGGTGAACAATACCTGCATCTCCATGCGAGGCGCAGGGAGTAAAGTGAGTACTCCAACTCAGTGAGTAATAAAAGTAAATAATAACTGAGCAGCAAGAAATCATGTAAAGCAACCAACATGCTATACAGAAGCCGGGTGAAATTTTCTGAGAAAAATAGTGAAATCTATGAAATCTTTAGAAATACCTTGGCTCAGTTCAAATCTCTTTCAAAAATGATCTTTTCAGTGATTACGAAAATGATTTCAAAACAGTTAGTGCTGATACGCACAGAAAATCCGCCCCTCGGGCACAAATACCACGGTATAACAGGCCAAGAGGCAAATAAGTATGCAAGATGAGCACATAAAAGTTCGCCCCTCGGGCAATATCTCAACACAGTACCGGCCCCTCGGGCATGATTTATGTTCCTGGTCAGTCATTGTTACCTGACCGGTCAGCCATTCTTACCTGACCCAAACGCGTATTACAGCGCCATTGTTACCACTGGTCAGTCACTGTTACCTGACTGGTCAGTCATTGTTACCTGACCAAAACGCGTACAACAGTGCCATTGTTACCACTGTCTAACGTTTATCCGCTCTAGATGGGTACCCGCGCTCACTGTGGGGGTGCAGACTCCGGAGGGGCTCCTACAGCCCAAGCGCTATATCATCATAAGGCCTGAAAGCCTGTACATATCAACATGAGGCCTGAAAGCCTTCTCACAATACACTCGAGGCCTGAAAGCCTCCTCACATATCACTCGAGGCCTGAAAGCCTCCTCACATATCACTCGAGGCCTGAAAGCCTCCTCACATCACTCGACATATCCTCACATATAGCCCTCGGCCTCAATCAGTCCAAACATCAGTAAAGACAATAATGCTCAGCTCAAACAAAAGTTCAAACATCAGTTAAAACTCAAGGTTGAGTAAAAATATAGCTAAGTTCATGAAACAGTGTAATTCAAACGGACTGAGTTCAAATAATATTTCAAATAGTGAGGAAAACAGTGATGATAACTCACGAGGATTTTAAACAGTTGGCAATAAGCCCCAAGTATGGCAATCAGCCCAAGTCATGATAATATCAAATAAGTTTTAGTCAAATACGCGGTAAAATCAACAATCGGGACGGACCAAGTCACAATCCCCAACGGTTCTCTACCCCACGCTCGCTATCCGGTGTGCAAGTCACCTCAATATAGCACTACGATGTGCAATCCAGGGTTTCAAACCCTCAGGATATCATTTACAATCATTACTCACCTCGAACCGGTGAAATCTCTAGCTCGCGACGCCTTTGCCCCTCAAACCGGCCTCCACGCGCGTCGAATCTAACCAAAATCAGAGCGAATACATCACAATATGCTAAGGGAACAATACCCAATCGAAAACAATCGAAAAATATCAAGAATCTCGAAATTAGCAAAACCCGAGCCCCGGGCCACTTCTCGAAAAATCAGAAATTAACATCAATGGATTCCTCATCTTCTCACGAATTCATACATACCAAGAACTCTCAAATCCGAGCTCAAATGACCCATCAAATCCCAATTTAACATCTCAAAATCCCAAGCCCTAGTTCATCAATTTTAGGCTTAATTTCCATGAATTTCTAGGTTAATTTCACATATAATCATGTTTTTAACTCATAAAACTTACCTCCAGTCAATCTCAGTCGAAACCCTCTTCAATTGCTCCCAAAAAGCTCTCAAGATGTTCAACAATGGAGGAAAATACCCTTAGCTCGCGGATGAAATGTTATTTTAAAAATCTTCTCTGCCCAGCTCTTTTTCGCTTATGCGGTCCCGTTTCCGCTTATGCGGGACCGCTTCTGCGACTTTTATACCGCTTCTGCGGTTTTCCACTTAAAGGCTTCGACCGCTTCTGCGGCCCAGAAATCGCACCAGCGGGACCGCTTCTGCGGCCCAAACTTCCGCTTCTGCGGAAAACCCAACTCAAGCTCCAACCGCTTCTGCGGTTCCCCAATCGCATAAGCGATACCGCTTCTGCGGTCCAAATTCCGCAGAAGCGAAAACATACCAGAAGCAGCAGACTTAGCACATGAAAAATTCCAAAACTCTCCTTTTAACCATCCGAACTCACCCCGAGGCCCCCGGGACCTCAACCAAAAATACCAATACGTCCTAAAACATTATTCAAACTTGTTCCAATCATAAAAACACCACGATTAACACTAAAACCATCAAATTACATCAAATCCAAGCCTAAGTTCTTCAAATTCTTCCGAAACTCGCATTCGATCAAAAACCCAACCAAACCACCTCCGAATCATCTGAAATTTTGCACACACATCCCAAATCACCTAACAAAGCTACTGCAACTCTCGGAATTCCATTCCGACCCTCGGATCAAAATCTCACCTATCAACCGGAATTCGCCAAAACACTAACTTCGCCGATTCAAGCCTAATTCTACACCGGACCTCCAAAATCAATTCCGATCACACTCCTAAGTCACAAATCATCCCCCGAAGCTAACCGAATCACCGGAAATCACATCCGAGCCCTATAACTCATAAGTCAACCTCCGGTTGACTTTTCCAAACCAAGCCTTCCTTAAAGAGACTAAGTGTCTCATTTCTTATCAAAACCAATCCAAATCAACTCTAACACACCAAATACCGATAACGAAACATGAAGAAGCATAAAATGGGGGAAACGGGGCGGTAGCTCCTGAGATGACGGGTCGGGTCGTCACATCCTCCCCAACTTAAACAATCGCTCGTCCTCGAGCGTACCCAGAGTTGTCCTAGAAGCCAACCAATAGCTGAATGACCTTACCAAGCATATACCCGGGGGTGATCCCACGTCACCCTATCTCGCATAGGTCCGATAACACAACATAGCTGAAATTCCACAATCCATCTAGTCCATAAACCATAGAACCACATTGCACTTTCCGGAATCATACACAAAAGTCAGAACCTCACATCTATATTCAGAATAAGCCCGAACCAGCTGTAATAACCCATACCTGCAACCTCAGGTGCAATCACATGATAGCCTACATAACCCAAACGCTCGAAACGATAACTTCTATTCACAGCAGTTGTCCACAACACCCGAATACCGGTAGAAAACCTCTTATCAACTAAGGTCTTATTCCAACACTTTCATATACTGCCAACGATAAATGAAACACGCAATAAACCGTAACCATTTCTCAGATCAACCATTCATGAAGCCACTTCCCTTTTGACTAATACCACAGCAGATTCCGAGCCGAACCTCGATATTATCCTTCCAACAAGCTGAAATCAAATCCGTTCGTATTCATTAGTGACCCCAACGATCACCTCGAATCCAACACACCACTCTGGTGATATGACACCTCAATACAGGCCTAAGCCACAACTTGCATAATACGCGCACCAATAAGAAACGGTCTGAACATACTCAAATCATGAAAAATGACTCAAACGAAAGAGCTGTACCTCAAGCTCATCAGTACCATCACAACACAAGGCTGAGACCCCGTCTCACATCATAGAAATAGAACACCTGAATCTACCCCGAAAGGTCATATCTCCACGTGGCCTCGCTACAATGCGCGATCCTATCCAAACACTGTTACACATGAAACACCTCAAGTCACTATGCTCAAAATCGACAGCCACGCACAATTTGATGTCTGGAACCAAAGCAATTCATTACACCCACGGTGAAACAAATAACATACGCCACGCAACCCGATAGGTCATAACCAATACTCCATTTACCGAGCAACACCCAATTACTCTTCCCGCTCGACTCTCACTATGAATCCCCAATAGAACCGCACCACATGTGCCCATAACCAACAAATCATAACGTCTCACAACACCGAAAAGCAACTCATAGCTCTCCTCAGATCACTAACAAGCTCAATAACGATCGAATCAACCTATCCCTCAACAATACAATTCGGGGCCAACCAAGCCAACTCAAGCTAAACACGTATCCACATCGGCCTACCAACGAACTCATTACCAAGAAAGCCTGAAGCTGCTCCTTCCACTACTATAACTCCTGCCGGAGCCGTACGATACGGTGCCCGGCACCAAATCAATATCGAAATCCACAACCTCGCCCGGCGACATGCCCGGCCACAAGAAACGCATCCGAAAAGTCCCTCAACACCGGGACTGAACCAATGGTAGAAACCTCTGCACTGACATCCATCACGAAGGCCCAATTAAGAAAAGCAGTCCTCCTCAGCCCTCCGCTGGTCTTTGGAATACAAGCCACTCTGCTAGAACATGGTCCGATGCACCTCGCCACTCAACCTGTGGCATTTTCCGGCATAGCCTATAGCGCAATAGTCTAGAATAATCCAACACTGAGACAGCCAGTCCGCACCCCAACATCATATCCAAAATCTAACATACCAAGCAAAGAAAGATCCACTCGGGCCTCCAAATCCCAATAGCCGCTAAATGGTACCAATACACATGATCCAGAACCACTACATAGTCTGTACCTGAGAACTCCCAGTCTCCAACTCCATATAGCACACGAATCACCATACCTGGTCCCGAATTCCGCCGTATGAATACATATAACACCTCAAGTTCCCCAATCACACCACGAAAGATATTCTAAAATTTCCCTTGAGCCATCAAACAAAATCAGATATCAGCAATTGACCTAACAAGAAATGCACCGCAATACTACCGTAGTATCCTCAGTTAAGTCACATTACCCCTTTCCAAGACAAATACTCTCGTCAAATCACTTCCGATTAGCAGTATCATTTCCTTCGTTATTTGAGGTTACTCTTTACTTAAGAGTTTTATGAACTTCTTTTCAGAACCGAACTGTAACTCATCTAGCCAACAACTTCCATTGTCCCATTTGGAAGAAAATCATTACACATCCCATGCTTGGCATGCCCATAGAAGATATATACATCTCCAAACCACGGTGAAACCCAACGGGAATTCTTCCCCAATTCCATTTGCACAAGCTAAACTGTCAGGACTTAATCCTTCTAACTAGACCAGACTAGACAAGCTGTCAGCACTCAGGATCTTTGCTGCAAAATACCCGTACGAACTCATTACCTCGAACACATACAAAGAATTAATCATATCCTTACCATACCGATTCGGTCTACTATCAAGCTATTCCATCTATCTAATTTCCCTCCTGGTTCATCATCAACTTGATATTCCCTCTTCCTGTAGCACCATAGTTCCTCAACCCAGGCTCACTACACGAGACCCAAGCACAAGACCACACTGTCTAAGACCCATAAGCCACTGAATACTCTCTCAAATGTTCCTAGAAATACCACATTCCAGAATACTGATACATGCAATCCCATAATTAGCATAAAATACCACAAGTCTTGACCTTTCCGATGAAAACACAGTTTCTAACCACAGATGCAACTTTAAGATACCCGATTGCTCCCTGTGGACTCTTGAACACATTGGAACCCTTTTCAAAAGTCATTCACTCTCATTCAAACTGCCAATTACCTGACTTAACAAACAGAACCACTCGTGCCTTATTGGCACTCTGATACCGCAAAATGAGATCCTCATCCCAATACCACCAAGAACCTTCCTGCTCTATGCACCGAGCATTCTTTACCAACAACAACTCTGGACATTCCGTGATTCTCATGCCCTATGGAACTTACTATAACCTTTTCCTTTACTCTAGTCATAGCTGACTCACCCGCACGCTCTAACTGAAGCCAACATAGCACATGACCGTACAATTAGCCAATTAATAGCAAACTCCTCAACTTGGCTCGAAGCCATATATCAAGAAACACTCAACAACTCATAACACTTTTACTCTAATGATGCCACAATACCATAGTAATATTAAACTCAAATCATTTACAAGTTTGTGAAAACACAGATCATCTAGTACTGTAATCCTCTGCAAATCTCACATTCATCCCCACATCAGTTGAGTCCACTCTCTTAAGATACCCGAATTTTCAAATTACAACACGTACCCTTCAATTAAACATGAAATCTTCTAACATACACATAAGGATCATACCACTTAAGAACACTCCGCGGGAGATAACCCACCTGCTTCGCCTCAATTTAGTATTTCAGCATACCTTCCACCGTCATACACATTACACAGTCATTTAGTCTTCCTGGGTCTGAACTCATACCGCCACATGTAATGCACTTCACTCCCCAACTAGGAGACACGAAAATATTCTTCACACGCCCATACTCGGGCCACACATCAAATCACAATAGGAAACGAACACTTAACAGTTCATCTACTATCCAGCAGACTTCTTCGTCACTATCAAGTCACATAGATACATATCGCAGTACTAACATACTCATCACATGGATATCCAATCGCTATTCCGGCTAAAAGGGACCATACCGAACATATAAGTTCAAAACACTTGCTCACACAATCAACACCTCAGTGCTCAAGCCATAGGCAAGATCCGGCCTCAAGTCCTCCAGACTGGCCCAACATCAAACTCACGGAGGTTATATCTCGCCCCTTGATCGGGGAATCACAAGCCATCAAGGCATATCTGATACTGAGCGCTAATGTGCGCATACAAACGCGTGGAAGGAATTTCAAGAGCTTTTTTTCAAGCTGAATCAAGGATGCACGATAAGAATTCAAGAATGTGAAGTTTTCCTAAAGGTTCTACAGCCTCTCGAGGATAAATACAGAAGCCGGGTACAATTTCAGAGAAAACAGTGAAATAAGTGAACTCTTTAGAAATGTTTCGGCTCAGTTCAAATCTCTTTTGAAAATGGTCTTTTCAATAACTACGAAAACTGTTTCAAAATAGTTAGTGCTGATTGGCACAGAAAATCCGCCCCTCGGGCACAAATACCACAGTATAACAAGAAAAAGGCAAAGAAGTATGAAAAATGTGCACGTAAAAGTTCGCCCCTCGGGCAATATCTCAAACTGAACCAGCTCCTCGGGCTCACTCTCAACAACACTCTCAGCCCCTCGGGCTCTCTCTCTCTGATCACTCTCATAACAGTATCACATAGTAACCACTGCGGCGTGCAGCCCGATCCACCTATCGCTGCGGCGTGCAGCCCGATCCATAGCTCGTTGCGGCGTGCAGCCCGATCCATATGGGTACCCGCGCTCACTGTGGGGGTGCAGACTCCGGAGGGGCTCCTACAGCCCAAGCACTATATCACTACGGCAAGCAGTCCGATCCAATATATACATACTGCGGCGTGCAGTTCGATCCATATAATATACTACTGCGGCGTGCAGTCCGATCCATATAATATACTACTGCGGCGTTCAGTCCGATCCATATAATGTACTACTGCGGCGTGCAGTCCGATCCATATAATATACTACTGCGGCGTGCAGTCCGATCCATATAATATACTACTGCGGCGTGCAGTCCGATCCATATAATATACTACTGCGGCGTGCAGTCCGATCCATATAATATACTACTGCGGCGTGCAGTCCTATCCATATAATATACTACTGCGGCGTGCAGTCCGATCCATATATAATCCTCACATCCAGGCCCTAGGCCTCACATCCCTCAGTGTATCCTCACATCTGGCCCTCGGCCCCACTCAGTCAGAATATCATCACAAACCCCTCGGGCACTAGTAAACAGTAGTCCTCATCCCAAATTATCGTTTAAATTATCATTTAAGACTCAATCTGAGTAAAAGTGGCTGAGTTGTAAAGTAGTGGAGAAATAGTATGACTGAGTTCAAGTAATAAGTGAAAACAGTGAGGAAAACAGTGAGAATAATCCCCGAAGGGTTCAAATAGTTGGCACGAAGCCCAAATACGGAAATCAGCCCAAACAACAGTGATAACAAATAAATTCCAGGCAAATACGCGGTAAATTAATCAATCGGGACGGACCAAGTCACAATCCCCAGCGGTGCTCTACCCTACGCCCACTATCCGGCGTGCAAGTCACCTCAATATAGCACTACGATGTGCAATCCGGGGTTTCAAACCCTCAGGATATCATTTACAATCATTACTCACCTCGAACCGGTGAAATCTCTAGCTCGCGACGCCTTTGCCCCTCAAACCAGCCTCCACGCGCGTCGAATCTAACCAAAAACAGAGCGAATACATCACAATATGCTAGGGGAACAATACCCAATCGAAAAATATCAAGAATCTCAAAATTAGCAAAACCCAAGCCCCAAGCCCACTTCTCGAAAAATCAGGAAATTATCATCACCGGTTTCCATATCTCGCCACGAGTTCATACATACCAAGAACTCTCAAATCCGAGCTCAAATGGCCTATCAAATGCCCAAATCAATTTTCAAATTCTCAAGCCCTAGTTCTTAAATTTTAGGCTTAATTTCCATGAATTTCTAGATGAATTTCACAATAAGAACGAGTTTTAAGTTCAAAAATCTTACCTCCAATTGATTCTCCTTGAATCCCTCTTCAATTTCCTTCAAAAAGCTTCCAAAAAGATCAACAATTGAGTAAATGAGCCCCAAAATCGCGGATGAAATGTTATAAAACATTCTGCCCAGGTCACTGTAGCTAACCCTATGCGATCGCATCTCAACCTCTGCGATCGCATAGCACAAAATTTCCAGCCCTCAAAAATACCCTATGCGATCACAACACATGCTCTGCGATCGCAATGCATCAACATCCAACACTGTGCGATCACAACCACCTATACGCGATCGCATTGAACAAATTCAACATCCCTTCAAAATCCTTCTATGCGATCGCATGACTCCCTCTGCGATCGCATAGAACAAAAGTTCTCTGCAATTTTCTGCTGCATTTTTACAACTCCAAACTTCCCGATAGCCATCCGAAATCACCCCGATGCCCCCGGGACCTCAACCAAAAATACCAACATATCTTAAAACATCATTCAAACTTACTCCAATCATCAAAAAACCTCAAACAACATCAAATTACTCAAAACTCATCGAATTCAAGCCTAAGTTTTCTCAAAACTTCTGAAATGCACTTCCGATCAAAACCCGACCAAACGACGTTCGAATGAATTGAAATTTTGCACACACATCATAAATCACATAACGAAGCTATAGCAACTCTCGGAATTCCATTCCGACCCTCGGATCAAAATCTCACCCATCAACCGGAATTCGCCAAAATACTAACTTCGCCAATTCAAGTCTAATTCTACACCGGACCTCCAAAATCAATTCCGATCACACTCCTAAGTCACAAATCACTTCCCGAAGCTAACCGAATCACCGGAAACCACATCCGAGCCTTCTAACTCATAAGTCAATGTCCGGTTGACTTTTCCAACTTAAGCCTCTTAAAAGAGACTAAGTGCCTCTTTTCTACTAAAACCAATCCGAATCAACTATAACACAGCAAATACTGATAATGAAACATGAAGAAGTATAAAATGGGGGAAACGGAACGGTAACTCATGAGACGACGGGTCGGGTCGTCACATATAAATACATGTAAAAACGCTATTTTGAGGGAGGTGGACATACTTTTGACATGCTTTAGACCTAGGGAGAGCACGGAGCTGCCGTGGAGGCTGGGGATTCGACCTAAGGAGGCAAGAACACACTAGGAGCAAGGCAAAAGATTCTTCTACGAGTTTTTCACTTCCTTCGTCCTATTTCCATTATTGGTTATGAATTCTAGTATTGTAGTTTTTCATACTATTATGAAGCTAATTTGTTATCTAGGATTTTGATGGAACTTTTTGGAGGATGATTTTCCTGTTACGTATATAGATTTTTTGTAATATTTTCTCTATTTGTTCAACTACGTTATTATTGTGGTTGATTGAAGAGCTCTCAATCAACTATGCCTATTTAGTGTGTATTACTCGGTAGTAGAGTGCATATTTAGGCAGTTGTTGAAAAACATCACTCCTAACGTATATGAGGGATCAATACGGAGGGTTTTTAGGTGGGATTAGGGATAACGAAACCTTGGGTGCGATCGGAGTGAGCCGTACTTAATGCAATCTAGCGTAATTCGGGAGAATATGTCTAGTAAATTGTGATAATTACTCAGGAGAGAGTTACGACGGTTAGAGCGCTCATGATCGGTAGAGAATACTTAGGCGAATTTATAGGAAACGTAGCGGAAAGGATTCCGACAATTGGGAAAATCATAACTCTAGACCTCCTTAATCTTGTGTCCAACCATTATTATCCCTAGTTGTTAATCTACTAATTTAATTTGTTAGTTAATTAGATACAAGAATCTTAATATTTATAAATAGGAATTGTTCGAGCTTGTCTTCTTAGCAATATTGAACAGTTGTAGCTAAGCTTTAGTTCTCTGTGGGATTAGACTCCGGACTTGTAAACCGGATTATATTTGCAATGACCGCTTAGTCCTTTTTTATAAGGCATAGTTGGGCGTGATCAAATTTTTGCGCTGTTGCCGGGGAACTTACGGTGTAGCTGTAGGTGTACATATTGCTAGGTTTCAAGTTTGAACTTTTATTTTTATTTTTTGTATTTGATTTTTATTTATTTTTTCGTTTTACTTATTAATTTGAAAAACATGGCATCTTGGAATTATGAGAGTTTTGATGTTGGTTATTCTACTTTTCATCCCCCTTATGCATATTGTGGAGGAAACCACCCAGGGCAAAATTACCAAAATATTCCCGAGAGCGAGTTTTGTGCACCAACTCAATCTTATGTGTGGAATGTGCATGATATGTGTGGTGGTCAAGATGATCACTTTCATGGTTGTGCTTATATTTCTTATCTTCCCCCAACCCATTACTTTGATGGTTCTTCTTTTTGTTATGAGGATAACAGGAACAAAGAACCTAGGGAAGCTGACTTGAAGAAGATAGAAGATATGCTAAAGTGCCTTGTAGAACAATATGATGAGATACAACTGCGGGTACAAAGGCAGGAGGCAACTATTTACAACTTGGAGGCTCAAGCGTATAAATTAATTGAACCTTGTAAAGCGCAACAAGTTGACATTGTGGATAGTAGCCAATATGAGCATGAATTGGCTGCAGAAACTGCCATTATACTGGAGGATATAAAAAAAATACGGGGATGAGCTAGAGGAGAAGGCCAGATTATAACACCAAAAATCAATCGAACTACATTTAGAGGATGCCGATGTCGTAAAAGAGATACTAAAGTCAACCAAGGATATTGAGGATACATATTTAGTTGACTCTAGTGTCATTGATACTGAACATGTTGACAATCCCAATGTTCATGTAGTAGAGCGCATTGGTCTACACTCCAAGTATTTTTCCACATTGTTTTTGGATGATGATATAGAAATAAAGTCATCCGAGCCACTTGAGGAGTCAAGGGATGAGGAACAAGGTGCCTACATTCTGGAATTTTTCTTGCTAGAAAATCAGGATTACACACCTCATGTAAAGGCCAAGTAGTGCAGAATGCTACATTGGTTGCTTGGGCCAGTTAGATTTGTTCCTTCACCCCTGGAGCATAGCCAAAAAATTGATGCCAAATTGGGGGTCCAATTCATAAGTCGAAGTGGAGGCAGAAAGTGATTCTAGTCGTGCCACGACGTTAAATCAAGCGCTTGTTGGGAGGCAACCCAGCTTTACTGCTTTCTTTTATTTTATTTATTTTATTTTTTAAATTGTACTATTTTTGTAGTGTCGACTTTTGATTTTCCAGGAGCATGGAAAGTAAAGCTATTGGAAGGATGCAATAGCAAACCAGATGGTTGGAACTAAGTGTGCGGTACCCGCACAAAGGACCAAGCTTGGGAGAAGTCTGAGTATCCCATGAGCTGCTAGTGCTTTGGCCTTTGGCCTACCAGGGAGTTTCTTTTACCCTCTTATTAGTTATGGTGTGCATTGGGAACAATGCACAATTTTAAGTGTAAGGTGAAGAGATTGTCTGGGTGACTTTCTATGCTCTTTTACCTGTATTAGTTTAATTGAATAATGCTTTTAAAAAAAAAATTGGACTTTTCCCGACGATGGATCTATTGGACAATGTTCTTGAGGGATTTAAGTCGAAAGAAAAAAAAGAAAAAAGATTTTCTTTTGTTAGGTAGTGTGGCAATTCCACCTTGGTTTTTCTTTGTGTCGCGGTTCTTTTCCAAGGGTTTT
Source organism: Nicotiana attenuata (assembly GCF_001879085.1). NCBI lineage: Eukaryota > Viridiplantae > Streptophyta > Magnoliopsida > Solanales > Solanaceae > Nicotiana > Nicotiana attenuata. The sequence goes on along the minus strand of NW_017673922.1, from coordinate 63,396 downwards.
GTTTGAACCGGGTGTAGCTAGCTTTTTTTGTGGGAATAGGAGTCATTGTGCTGTGAATTGAATTGAAGCAATATCTCTTGACTTTGTTATGCCTTGAGAATAACGAGTACTTTGGTTGTGACGCTTAGGCTCAGTTTTTTACTCTAGTATAAGCACCTTAAATCGTAGATTTTTAAATTTGCTTAACTGCTTTGACTAGAGTGTCTTGATGAGTCCAATCCTGAGTGAGTTATGTGCCATGTGTGTGTGAGGTTTGTTGTATTCTATGTATTGCATTTGATGTCTAGAACTTGCCCCGTGTGTGTGCAAAGCGAAATAGTAGTTTTGTTCAGTCTTGGAAGTGATATAGGCATTTCTTTGTTGAGCCAGATATGTATATTTTACCCGCCTAATTGTTATGTAACGTAGTTAACCCCTTTGAGCCTGTAATCATGTTCTTTGTCAACCACATTACAAGCCTTACCCCTTTGTTTGAATTTACCATCTATTTGAACCTGTTCACCTCTCACGAGCACTTGAATTGTGATGATTCATGTAAAAGTTAAAGTGTGGGGTGGTTGGTTTGGCTTTTTAGTGGAACTAATGAGATAAGCAGAAAGGTGCACTGTTTTTAAAAAGTAAGAGTAACTTTAATTGGAAAAGAAAAAGAAAAGAAAGAAAAAAATAGTTGTATTGTTGCGAGAAATATTCCTTGATAAGTGGTAGTTCTAGATGTAATTGTGCTTAAAAAAGTATGGGGTAATATATATTGAGGTGAAGGTGGAGATTTGGTTTGACATAAGTAAGGGCTTGAATGTTAAAGTATATGTATTTAATTGCTTAAGGAGGTGTAGTCACTCTTATATCCAAAAGTATCCTACCCGACCCGTAGCCTACATTACAACCAATTAAAGTCCTACTTGATCCTAGACTGAATGAGCTCCATTAGTAGAGTAGTATACTACGAGCAAGCCTATGGTGCATCTTTTGTGGCATATGAATGTTATTTCTGAGAGTGAGTGAATTCTTTTTATATTGAGTTCCTAAGTGTTATTAAATTTTATTGTGTGGAACTACTCTCTTTTGTTGTGTGAGGGCACTTGATTCATGAAGGAAAGGTAATATCAGTGACCTCTATGTTAGAGTAAGTGGGTGAGTTGTGAATAATGCGTGGTACTTGTGAATCAAATCTTGAGGTGAAGATGTTACGCTTTTGTGCTTCGTCTATTTTAAATATTCTTGGTGTGATGAGTTAGGAGAATTGCTTAAAAAGGTCGTGTCTATATAAAATGTGTAGTTTTATTGCTCGAGGACGAGCAATGGTTTATGTGTGGGGTATTGATGATAGGCTATAATTACGTACTTTAGTTGCTTATTACACTCTAATGTACCGCACTTTAAATGAGTTTGAGCTTTAATCGCTAGTGTTTTGCACTAATTGTGTATTTTATGCCTTGTAGGAGTGATTCCAAGCTATGTAGATATTATGAAATGAATTCAAGTGATTTGGAGCTTTGATGTCTGAGTAAAATCCCGAGGAATCAAGCCGGGATCGTGTTCGGGGATCAACGGATGATAGTTAAGAACGAAGCGGAGAATCGAGCGGGCATACGATGCATTGTCTAGTAAAATGCACATAACTTTTCGCTCAAAAATTCGTTTGGGCTCCACAATATATCGTTGAAAAGCTATTTGAAAGGGATACAACTTTTATGTTTTGCATTTTTGCGAATTTCCACTACCGTGCTGCACAATGCGCTGCAGCGTGCGGCTCGCCTATGCAAATTTCACAGAGCCAGAGTGCTATTTCGCGTAGGAAAAGGTGTTTCGTCTGGGCCCGATCCTACTTGGTATAAATACATGTAAAAATGCTATTTTGAGGGAGGTGGACATACTTTTGACCTAGGGAGAGCACGGAGCCGCCGTGGAGGCTGGGAATTCGACCTAAAGAGGCAAGAACACACTAGGAGCAAGGCGGAAGATTCTTCTACGAGTTTTTCACTTCCTTCGTCCTATTTCCATTATTGGTTATGAATTCTAGTATTGTAGTTTTGCATACTATTATGAATAGCTAATTTGTTATCTAGGATTTTGATGGAACCTTTTGGAGGATGATTTTCCTGTTACATATATAGATTTGCTGTAGTATTTTCTCTATTTGTTCAACTACGTTATTATTGTGGTTGGTTGAAGAGCTCTCAATCAACTATGCCTATTTAGTGTATATTACTCGGGAGAGAGTGCATATTTAGGTAGTTGTTGAACAACATCACTCCTAATGTATATGAGGGATCAATACAGAGGGTTTAAATGTGGGATTAGGGATAACGAAACCTTGGGTGCGATCCGAGTGAACCGTACTTAATGCCAGCTAGCGTAATTCGGGAGAATATGTCTAGTAAATTGTGGTAATTACTCGGGAGAGAGTTACGACAGTTAGAGCGCTCGTGATCGGTAGAGAATACTTAGGCGAATTTATAGGAAACGTAGTGGAAAGGATTCCGACAATTGGGAAAATCATAACTCTAGACCTCCTTAATCTTGTCTCCAACCCTTAGTATCCCTAGTTGTTAATCTACTAATTTAATTTGTTAGGTAATTAGATACAAGAATCTTAATATTTATAATATAGGAATTGTTCGAGCTTGTCTTCGTAGCAATATTGAACAGTTATAGCTAAGCCTTAGTTCTCTATGGGATTCGACTCCGGACTTGTAAACCGGATTATATTTGCAACGACCGCTTAGTTCTTTTTTATAAGGCATAGTTGGGCGTGATCACCGAGCGTGACCAGCTTCGAGATAATGCTGTTGTGGTTTTGTAACAGAAAAGGCGAGATTCCCGCAATGGCCCAAAGATCAAGGCGTAAATCCCGGAACGGATTTGTACGAACTCGTACTGTGCGGTTAGACAATTGTCAAATTAGATTCCTTACTAAAGACGGAAATGTACCTTATTTAGGACCCCTCCCCCCCCCCCTTATTAATAAAGAGGAGCCCAATCATTTATAAAGATCATCTAATCATTGGCAATATACTCTCTACTTTTGGCTCATTGTTCATCAGAATTGTCCTTTAACTTTATTGTTCTTGCTTTTTTGTTCTTGATTCATCTCGAGGTCACTTAGCTCGCGGTCGATACTGCTTAAGTAACACTGGTTTGATTTACCTATTTCCTTCATTTATACTTTATACTTCTTGTTTATTAATTGGTATTGAATTAAATAACATATCCTTAAAACCATAAATCAAATTTAATTGTTACTTGTATTTTCAAAGTAAACACCTTTATTATTGACCGTTTCATGTTTCGATTTGAAACGATTTTATCTTGTTGTATGGTTGTTTAGTGGTAAACTAAACAATTCTTATATATATATGCGGGTAAGTGGAAAGAAAGAAGAAAATATGACAAAACAAAAAAACTGCACAACAAAATATAAAAGTAAATTAGGCAACATACAAAATTGTCCAATATATAATACACTTAAATTTAAATACAGGTAATATACATTTTATAGGCTATAATATTATTTTTGGGAACGGCTATATATATATATATATATATATATATATATATATATATATATATATACTAGATGAGGAAAGGCCCGTATACGGGCCCAACATTGTAATCGTAAAATTGTTGTCTGTCGGTGCTCAATTAGTTTTTTGATAAATAAATCGATCATTGTTATATCCATTTAATAGCTTATAGAGAATAATATTGGGGATCACAATTTACAATTAATTTATTTTAATAATTTACAAAAAATTAAACTATAAATTATAACCTGCTTAAGTTGCTCCAATTATTAACACAAAAAGACTATGTGCTATAATACTCATTTTAACATCAATGTCAAATATAAACATCAAATTATAAAATTGATTGAATGGTATTATTTCCCCACTATATTTGAATTTTTAACAAGATAATACATTAAATGTACAAGTGTAATTTATATTAAAAAATTTTGTACAATAAAAAATTTACCGATCTATTTGTAAACTAATTTTGAATACATCCAATTTGGTCTTGCAAGTGTTTCAATAGTGGGAACAATCAGCTACCTGATGAAAGTTAAAGCAAACAACATCATTCTTTACAATACGAGAAAAGTTGAAAAAAAACTTATGATTTTACTTTATGTCTTGTAACAACAAAATCAAGAGAAATTTTTAGTACAGTCAACAAAGAGAACTTCCAAGGGGACTTGCATCCCTAAAGAGGCAATTTACTACTTCAAACAAAGAGAAAAAACTGCACTAAACAAATATTAATATGATATAAATTGTAGTAATTCAATATAGTAGTTCAAATTATATTTTATTATAACTCGTTTATAATGATGTTACTGGTGATAAGATAATAAATATCCGATAGAAGTCTATATAAATTATAGGGATTTTAATTTTTTTTCTTAACTAAGGATATCAGAGAAATGTTTTTATTTTTTCTATAGATTTATTATATGTTAATTTTATAATGTAATAATATAAAATATTTTAAGACAATTTATAGATTGTTGAAAACTTATCATGGAGAATGAAGTTCAAACCATATAAATCAAATTTTCACATCAATTAAGTACATAAGAGGTAACCTCCTAGAACAGATGAACAAATGTCATCACTTAAATTAACTTTTAAGGTTTAGCAAACTATAGTTTTTAAAATTACTTTTGTATATAAAACTTTTAGGTTTGAAATCGCCTTCAAATAGTGTGAATACATGAAAACCTTTTAATTTTATTTTTTAAATTGTGTTAAAATAGTATGGGTAAATATAAAAATCTTGTAAATATTTATCTAATATTTCTTTTTGTTGCTTTATTATTTAAAAATTAAATTTACTTTTTCTGTGGAAACTTTTAGTTGACTAAAACAAAAATTAATAATCTTATCAAATGAGAAAAAACATTCGAAATGAGTATTTGCATGGAGTAACTCTATGCAAAAATAGTCTAATCAACGGTACATTTAAACTTTTAAAGGAGTGTTGTGGTCAAGGGAATGTGGGATCCATGTATATCAAGGAGGACACAATTTGCATTTAAGAAATGCGAACAATACAATATTTTTTTTCGAAATGACATATATGCCCTTGGGTGACCATCTCTCCTTTTCTATATAATAGAAAAATTGTGTTAAAATAGTATGGGTAAATATGAAAATCTTGTAAATATTTATCTATATTTCTTTTTGTTGCTTTATTATTTAAAAATTAAATTTACTTTTTTGCGGAAATTTTTACTTGACTAAAACAAAAATTAATAATTTTATCAAATGAGAAAAAACATTCGAAATGAGTATTTGTATGGAGTAACTCTCTGTAAAAGTAGTCTAATTGTCACGACCCGGATTTCTCACCATCGGGAGTCGTGACGGCGCCTACTGTTGGAGCTAGGCAAGCCAAACATTTAAACCTTTTCGGATAACAACATAACAATTAAAAAAAAAATAACGAGTCTTTAAATAAATGCGGAAGTCTTTTAAAACACAAAATAACTGAAAACCCAAAATGCGGAAGTCTAATATTTCACTACCCAAGACTGGAGTCGCTATCTCACGAACCACTAAAGAGTGCTACAAACAAGTCTGAATAGAAAAATACATAATGTCTGTCTCGGTACAATGAAAACAAACAGAAAATATGGAAAGGGACTTCGGCCTGCGAACGCCAGCTAGGCTACCTCGTAAGTCCCTGGACTGAAGAGGGCTCCCGATCAACTACTGCTGTGGTCCAAGAGCTGCTCCGGTACCGAAATCTGTGCAAAAATCACAAAAGTGTAGCATCAGCACAACCGACCCCATGTGCTGGCAAGTGCCTGGCCTAACCCCCGGCGAAGTAGTGACGAGGCTAGACAGGACTACCAAACTAACCTGTGCAGTTCAATATATATATATATGCAATAAAAGGAAAGAACAAAGAAATTAAACAGTTAAGAGGGAGGGGAGCATGCTATGGGGGAGTACAGTCCGGATATAAAATCATCAACTTAAGTAAGAAACAGGGCAATAACAATAATTAACAAAAAACAGGAGAGTCAACAGTTGCACGGCATCAACCTTCGTGCTTTTACTCTCATTCTCACCAAAAACAATCAAATAGAATGCACGGCATCACCCTCCGTGCTTTTCCTCACATAACTCTCATTTCATGGCACGGAATGATCCTTCGTGCAATTATAGTCAAATCAGAACATGGCACGGAATGACCCTTCGTGCAAATATAATCAAAGCATGCACGGAATGACCCTTCGTGCAAATATAATCAAAACATGGCACGGAATGACCCTTCGTGCAAATATATCAAACGTGGCACGGAATGACCCTTCGTGCAAATATAATCAAAACATGGCACGGAATGACCCTTCGTGCATTATCACTCTTCCTCACCCAAACAACAATCACAACCAAACGGGCGAGGGAATAAGCAGATAATAAGAAATGTCCCGACAAGGGATAACACAATTAAACAGCTAAATCCCAGCAAGGGAGTAACAACAACAACAACTTTCACATCCCGGCAAGGGAGATAATCAATATACTAAAACCATCCCGGCAAGGGATTAATCATATCTCTTTCCATTTCTTTCATTTCTTACTCAATAGTATTTTTATTGTTCGAGCCAACGCTCCAAAGAATTTACAATTCATAACCAATCCTCAAACTCTTCACATTATATAGAATTCATCAATTAGCATAGAAGAGTCTCAAAAATATCATAAATACGTGCAAACAAGGACCCACGGTCATGCTAGACACCGGTGTATAGATACTCGTCACCATGCCTATACACCATACTCGATCATTTAGCATTTAGCAATTAATGACACTCTAATCCTATTCCCTCAAGCCAAAGTTAGATCAAACACTTACCTCGGTCCAAAGAATAGCAATCAATCCTCAAATACCGCCTTTCCTCTACAATCCGACTCCGAAACAATGATATCTAGGCATAATTAATTCAATAATATCAATAAAGACTCAATGGCAACATCCCATAGCCTAGATATGAATTTCCTAATATTCTTCCAAAAATACCAAAAATCGACCCCGGGCCCGCTTGGTCAAAACACGAGGTTCGGAATTGTTTCGAACCAATTCCATGTCACCCATTCCCCCACGAGCCCGGATATACAATTTGTTTTCAAATTTGACCCCAAAACGAGGTCTAAATCAAAGAAAATTGAAAAGCCCTAATTGTACCCTTTTCCCCAATTCTTACCATGAACTACATGATTTAGGTCTAGGAATTTGATAAATGATGATAGAAAATGAAGAAAACGAGTTAGATAATACTTACCCAAGAAGCTTTGATGAAGGATAGCTCTAAAAATCGCCTAGGTGCTGTGGAGAAGATGAACTCGTGTGTTTTGGGTGAAAAATCCCGTTACTGGTCTGTTTTTAGGCTTTAAAAATAATTGGGCGAATTTTCCCTACGCGATCGCGGAAATAGGGGTGCGATCGCGAACGGTCCCACTGACTGGTCATCGCGATCGCGTGGATGGTAACGCGAACGCGTAGAAGAAATACTGGGGGTCCAAAAGTTTGGTCTATGCGAACGTGAGTCTACTGGTGCGAACGCATTGAAGGAAATGCTGAAGCTATGTGATCGCATGACCGAGTACGAGAACGCGGAAGAGGAAAAAGCCAAAGGAACGCGAACGCGGGCTGAAGATTGCGATCGCGAAGGAGGGAACAACTGTGCAAAAGTTGCAGATATTCTGCAACTTTCTCTAAGGCCAAAAACATTCCGAACCACCTCAGAATCACTCCCGAGCCCTCGGGGCTCCTAACCAAACACACACACTAACTCAACAACCTCATACGAACTTAACCGAGCGATCAAATTGCCAAAACAACATCAAAATCAATGAATCAAACCTCAAAAGCATCATTTTTCATTCTAACTTCACAAACTTCAAACTTTTGATATTTAGGTCCGAAACACGTCAAATGACGTCCGATTTCGACCAAACTTTACAGAAAGCGCTTAACACATATTTAAGACTTGTTCCGGGCGTCGGAACCAAAATACGAGCCCGATACCATAGTCTTTTAATAAATTCTCATTTCCATTTTCCTTAATAATTTCAGAAAACAATTTCACAGAAAAATTCTTTTCCCGGCCTCTAGACCTCGGAATTCGACTCCGGGCATACGCCCGAGTCCCATATTTTTCTACGGACCCTCCGGGACCGTCAAATCACGGATCCGGGTCCGTTTACCAAAAACATTGACCGAAGTCAACTTTAATCATTTTAAAGCCACATTTTAAAAAAATTCACAGAATTTAACATATAATCTTTCCGGCTACGCGCCGGGACTGCGCACGCAAATCGAGGCAACTAAAGGTGAGGTTTTCAAGGCCTCGGAAGCACGGAAAAAGAGGGAAATCCGGTGATGACCCTTTGGGTCGTCACACTAATAGTACATTTAAACTTTTAAAGGAGTGTTGTGGTCAAGGGAATGTGGGATCCACGTATACCAAGGAGGACACAATTTGCATTTAAGAAATACAAACAATACAATAATTTTTTTCAAAATGACATATATGCCCTTGGTTGACCATCTTTCCTTTTCTATATAATTCTATATAATAGAAATGTTTTGAACCCCCTTGACACAGCCCAAAGCTTAGTGGTCAAGGGGGTTCAAAACCTTTGTAAGGGCATTAGTTCAATTCCAACTTTTTAAACTTTTTTCTTTTTTAAATCCCTTAGCAAAAATCTTGCATCCGCACTGATTGTGGTCACAAATGTTGTTGAACGTTCTGTCTTTTGATAAAACATTACTACTCCACTATACACGCATCTTCTTTTGTGTTAGTCAAATGGTCATTACAGGATGTCGCTGCTACTTGGGAGCCCCCCCCCCCCCCTTTTTTTTGGGGGGTAAATTTCTCCTGTGTATGCTCTGCCCTTTGTATATGTGAGAATTTTCACTTAGCTTATTGAAACGCTAGAGTTATAGTTTCACAAATGGTGTTATGTCTCATACTTTTAGGATCTACTAATATTTATTACTTAACGCATCTATCTATATATAAATATAAAGTAGAGACATAAGCCTGCCTAGGTGTCACCTCTCATTGCCCAAGAATCTCAATTATCTCCATTCTCCTTTTTCTCATATTTTTCCTTTTAAGTGCTCTATCAAAAATTCTTGAGTTACCTTTTATAATAATAATAATAATAATTGTGGTTCTTCCTATAATTACTTTCACATGTCGCTTCGCTTCCTCTTCCGTTACATCACCTCCTTCAACCGTTTCTTCCTCTTCTTTCGCCAGTTAAATACCCATCTCTCCCTTCGTTCTCTCCGTCGGCCAACGTAAATCTCCTCTAGATTTCAATTGCTTGATTCTTCCTCTATTTTTATGTATTTATGCAGATATTTAAATTAATTACGTATGTTGTAAATTTTGAGCAAATTGATTCCGACTTTTTGTATCTGCCTAGAGTGCATTTGTATTGTATTGATTAGCTTTGCTTTGTTTGTTAGTGTTTATTGGTTGGGTTCAAATAATGGTGCTTTGGAAGAACCAAACTTAATTCTTTTGTATAATCTATAATGAGATATGCTCAAGTGAGAATAAACAGGCTTTTGAAGGTGCCGGGAGTTTCAAGTGATGAAGGCAATAAAAATTGATGAATTACATTCTTAGTTTAATCTCTTTTGCTGGTATTGTGACTATTGTTTCGAATTTATTTTGAACAGGAAAGATTTCTTCGGATAAAGTATGGTGAAGTTGAAGAAAAGAGGAATTGCCAACTCGAGAACAACTGTTGCACATGCATTGTTTCACCGAAATTTTTCTTTTTATTGTTGTAATGTTGTGCTTTTACTCAGTGTGCCACTGAGGTTTTTCCGAGAAAATTTTTTGTATTTCTTGTGAAATGTGTTTTCCTGTTTGTTAAAATTTCTTGACTGCTGCTTGAGTTTAGGATTATTTTTCCAGCATCTGTAAGTACTGCTCTCTTTCAAATCATATTAGCTAATGTGTTTGCATTGAAACATCTGTCGATAATGTCTAAGGTGTATGTGCATCTTCATGACTATTTCTTAAGGTCATAATTTTTCTTCCATGACAACATATCTTAAAGCTATTAGATAACTGTTGAAGCATATCAAATTGTGAACGCCGATCGGTACGGAGAATATAGAGTTTTTGCAGGTTGAGAGTTATGGTTGTTGCTGAATTAAAGCCAAACAAGCAACACTACTGATGAAATGTGAAAGAGAAGGAAATACTGGGTGGTAGAAGCAGAATTCCTCGAAGCTTTCGTTAGTGCAATATATATTTCAAATTCTTATTTTCTTAAGTTGTTATTTGCAATATTTTTGTTTCTCAAATAGGAGTAGTATAATATTATAAGTACTCTAATTTTCAACACTTCTTCTATTTAGTATAAAGTGTATGAGTAAGAGTATTTCTTCAAAAGTTCAGTTTTGAAGGGTTCAAATGATGTATTACTTTCCTGCTGCAAAAGGCCATGTCCAATGTAAACCTTCATATAGTAAGATTGAAAAGTCGTTTCATCTGGATGAAGCTAAAGGTTCATATTTTAATTTTTTGCTTTTATTTTCAAGTGCTTAAAGGTGAGTTTTAACTTATATGCACTATCATTAAAAGTTTAAAAGACTATATTTCAGGAACAATTGTACTTTACCGGTTGTAATGAGTTATTTACCTGTTATAATAATTTATGGTAGATCACAGAGAGATGATTGATTAATGTAAATTGATTCTTTATAAGAAATATTACACTTTTTTTGAAAATTTTCTTATTGACCGCGCAAAGCGCGGGTTAATTTACTAGTTTACTAATTAAGGCTAGATTATGTTAGTCATGGTTCTGCTGCTACTTTTCTGCTTTTTTTGTTTGGATTATTACATTTTATCTTTTAATCTGAGTTTGGTTGGCAACTCCAACAACCTGGGCATTACATGAATCATTATTGCCAGCAGTGTTGGTTTATGCATGCTCATCCTACAAAAGAAGATAAATATAATTACATTTTTGATAAAAGGAAACTATGAAATACAGAAGTACAGATAAAAATGAAAAAGAGGGAACCACACAAGCCTATTGTCTACTTACGAAACTTTTTTTGTTTATGAAAAGGTAGATATTTTATTGAATGGTACCAAGATGGTACTGAGAGATTACACCAGAAAGTGGGGAGCGTCCTTCTACAGATTGAAGAGAATGCACACAGTGAGTTTATGTCAGAGACAATACTGTTCTTAGTCCACAGATTTACAAATGAAATGTTGCCCCTCTTATCACTAAAGCACCTATTGTTTCTCCCTAACAAAGTGTTCCAGTAAGTACAATTAGGAACAGCTTTCCAGAACTGTCTGTTGCCAAAACAACCGCTTATACCAGCAGCATAGGGTAAGTTTGATACTTCCTGGCATGACTCATTGGACCCCAAAAATACTAAGGAACGCTAATCAAATGTGCAATGAAGCAGTATGTGAGAGAGTGATTCATTAGCCTCCTCACAAAGGAAACATCTGCTACACATAGATAGGCCTCTCTTCTGCAAGTGAGTTAAGCAAGCCAGTAGTAATCCAAGTTAAGCGAGCAGCTCTTCGGGGTGCGATTGTCTTCCAGGTAAACTTCCTTGGCCAACTAACTTGAGACTCCTCCTCTATTCTTTAATAGACTTTTGTAGCAAGCATTAACAGTAAACTAGCCATCTTTTCTTCATCTTCCACATTAGAGTGTCAAGAGAAACCGGCTCCAACTTCTGGACATTAATACAATCAATCTCTCAATCATTCATGTTTCTCCTCAGATGTAGCCAGCAGGTTTCATCCACAAGGAGAAAAGCAGTCAGCCGTAGTGCAGTCCTTATTGGAACAGATTGTGTAAAGGTCTGGGAATTGGTCTTTGAGAGGAATATCATCTAGCGACTTGTCTATCCACATTTTTATTCACTTTTCATTGCTTATTTTCAGCTTGATATTCTCAGAAAACTCATCCCAAAGCCCCCTTATGTACTTGTGAAACATTGCAACTAACTCATAACTGAAAATTTACATTCTACAGAATGAGTAGGGTAGAAACACTTGGCTAAAAGAAAATTGCAATATAAGTTCCAAAAGTACCAGATTAAGAGTACTCCAAATAGAACAGAATAAAATTGAGCTGAAAATCTTTACTTTATCAAAAAAAAAAAAAAGAGTTGAAAATCTATTAATATGCATTATTCACTTATATCATGTTAGTAGGGGCTGTAGTAAAGGCAGTGGGAGCTATTAAGTAATATGCATTATTCACTTATATCATGTTAGTAGGGGCTGTAGTAAATGCAGTGGGAGCTATTGTATTAGGAGCACCTATTGGTTTTGAGTATGTAATCTTTTGGTGTTTCTAATCTTTTATAATGACACTGAAGCCTGGAGCCTTAGTTGAAGTTGGATGGAAAAATCTATCCTACAGCATAGATTATGACAATGTCCTTGCATGATCATCAGGTATGCTCTCTATTTTTCACAAAAACCCCAAAGATTGGCAATTCAAACATTCTATTCAGTCACTATATAACAGCATAGATAGGTTTTCCTTGTCGGAAGTAGTAATAGCGGGAAAAGGAAACCGCTGATCCGCGATCCACGCACAGCAATCCAGTAATGCATAAACCAAGTACTTCAAGACTGACTGAAACTAAAAAGCAGATCTCCCAAGGCAACACTCTCCAACAACCTTTAGGTAAGACAAAGGGAAAGGCTTATTCAACTCCTTAAAGAAAAATAAAAAGAAAGGTCATGCCTGCACCCAGGGGTGCGGCCTAGAGGTCAACAAAGTGGGTGAGAACCATGAGGTATCAGGTTCAAACCCCAACAGAGACAAAAACACTAGGTGATTTCTTTAAATTTGTCCAAGCCTTCTAGTACCTGTTGCTGGTGGGAGGTGACAGGTATCCTGTGGAACTAGTCGAGGTGAGCACAAGCTGGCCAGGACACCACAGTTATCACATAAAAAGAAAGAAAGACGCCAAATAGATGAAATCATACATGCATTTTAAATTGCATCAGCAACAATTTCGAATATTATACAATATAGACTTGAATCAATGCAAGTTAGTTAATGATCACGAAAAGATGAACACGAGAATTTCTATCTTTGTGTTGAGTTATAGCTTATTGTTGTTTCAAGCAAAGACCGAAATCACAGAGAAGGTGTCTGAAAATGCGAGGAATTCAAAGTGTCAGCATGTTCATCAACTAGTTTCTTTGGGATCAAGCAGTTGAAGAGAGCACATATAAACTTGAGAGAATTAAATTGCTTATTGAACTGTTGCCCCCTTTTTTGGGTAACAACAACACCATCAAAGTCATTCATCAACTTAGCATTTACGAATCATATTCTTAGATTTTGAACTGCAAAGATTCAGTAAATGTATGACCGCAATTTATTTTCTAAATCTTCATCAAGAATAAAGAGGGAAAAAGGAACCTGTATACACGAATGTGGTTTTAACTGGATGTCACCATCAGTGTCCTTTCTTGTGTATATATTAATAACAAGAAGTGCTGAATTATCCGGTAGAAGCAAAAATGGGAGCATTTTGATATCAATGACATTGTGCACCACCGTTTGCATGATATACCTAATTTGCAACTCCACCTCCTTTAAGTCCTAGGCCAAAGTCAGAGCACCCTGCTAAACAACACAAGTTCTTTTTAGTGGCATGCCTTTTAACTCGGTTTCATCTAAAACTCTTCACATTCATCATACTTATCCACATCTTACCACACTCCAAAATTGAATTTCATGGGAAGCGACAAACTTATCTCATTTAGAGCTTTAAGATTTCATTAAGCTCCAAATAGGCACTCAGTTTGGGTATTATCCGTAAACTGATGTGCTTCACAGTTTAAAATGGTAGGGGAGGCGGCCAGATTTGCTTAGCAACCTCAAAATCTCCTTCGCAAAATCTTGATTACCAGTTAGCAAAAGCCCATTTAGGACCCGGTTGAAGGTAAATTTTCGAGGAAGAAATCCTCTGTCAACCATTTCTGTCAATAGTTTCCCAGCCACTAATAAATCATCTGATTTTTTCCTATCAAACATTGCACTTATCAAAATATTATATGTATCCAAATTAGGTAAACAATCGCCGGTACTCATCCTCTCAAACACCCTCAGGCCCTTCTCAATTTCCCCTTCATCACAATAGTATCGGATGACAACATTATAAGTCTGAACATTTGGTTCACACCCATCCTCTTTCATCTTATCCATATATTCCGTAGCCCTGTCCATTTTTCCAACATGGCACAATCCCCTGATAATGGCATTATAAGTTGTGGCATTCGGCAAATAACCTTTCCTCAACATCTCATCGAACACCAAAATAGCATTTTCCACACTATCTTTCTTACACAAAACTTGTATCAGAGCATTATAAGTTGCAACAGAGGGAAGTATGCCAGCTCCCACCATTTCATTGAACACCTTTTGTGCCTTCTCAACTTCACCCGCAACACCAAATCCGTGAACTACAGTAGTGTAAGTAACAACATCAATATCACATTTCCTCTTCTTCATCTGCAAAAAGAATTCCCAAGCTTCCTTAATCTGTCCTGCTCTAAAGAACCCGTTAAGCATTATGTTATATGTAGTTATTGAGGGATTCAAACCTCTCTCCACCATTTCTTTCAAAATATCTTGTGCTTTAGGTGTTCGCTTAATTAAACAAAACCCGTTCGCAAGTGTGTTATAACTAATCGTATCAGCTCTGAACCTGCTCCTAAACATCTTGAACAAATTATAAGCCATCTCGACCCGTTTAGATTTACAAAGCACGTCAAGGAATGCATTGAAAGAATTCAAATCCTGAGGGCAACCATGTTTATGCATAGACAGGAAAACCTTCAACGCTTTATCAGCTTTCCCAGCAGATACATACCTCTCAGTGATGATAGCGAATGTTTTCGGGCTCGGGCCGAGCCTCCGAGATTGCATTCGGGCCACGAGCTTCCAAACGGTCTTGTAATCGCGCATACGAGCAGCGATGTCAATAGCATGGTCAAAGGCTGTAGCAGAGTGAGCATAGGAACGGTGGTGATCGAGGAGGTTGAAATATTGGAGGGCTTTCGGGCCGTGGTTCCAGAGACGCTTTAGGACAGAGTGAACGAGGTCAGGTGTCCATTGGGTGAGGTTGTGAAGGATATCTGATAATGATTCTGGGTTGGTTTGAAGTATGAGGTTGGAGATTGCGGTGGCGTCTGGTGGTGACTGTGACGGCGATTGTGGTGGTGACGGTGGTGGAAGAGAGGTGAAATGGCGGAGGGAGATGGAAATGGGATTTAGAGGTGCTTTGAGGATTGTAGTATTGTGCAGATTCAACATCTCACCGTTCTGCTGATTATTGCCCTAAACAGTAAAGACTGCCGGCAAACAAGTGTTGATGAACCCTTCAATTCATGTTGGCTAATTTTTTTTATTTTTTTTTAAGGTGGGTAATCGATTAGACTAACCTCTAAAATTAAATTGAATTAGATCAATTCAATATTTTTAAATTTGAATTTAAATATATAAAAACTATACGAAAAATATCACAATATAAATATAATGATAAATACATTATAAAATGTAGGTCCAAATTCTCATAATTTGACTCTGAACTCTGAAGAAGCAAAACATGACAATTTATAGGCTCAAAGATGTTAACTAAGATACATAACAATTAGGTGGGTAAAATATACATATCTGGCTCAACAAGAAAACGCCTATATCACTTCCAAGACTGAACAACACTACTATTTCGCTTTGCAAACACACGGGGCAAGTTCTAGGCATCAAATGCACTGCACAGAATAACACATAAACCTCACACACACACGGCACATAACTCACTCAGGATTGGATTCATCAAGACACTCTAGTCAAAGCAGTTAAGCAAAGTTAAAATCATACAATTTAAGGTACTTCTACAAGAGTCAAAAATTGAGCCTAAGCGTCACAACCAAAGTACTCACTATTCTCAAGGCATAACAAAGTCAAGAGATGTTGCTTCAATTCAAAACTCAACACAATGGCTCCTATTCCTAAAAAAAAAATTAACTACACCCGGTTCAAACAAAACCCTTGGAAAAGAACCGCGGCACAAAGAAAAACCAAGGGGGAATTATTACACTACCTAACAAAAGAAAATCTTTTTTTTTAGACTTAAATCCCTCAAGAAAATTGTCTAATAGATCCATCGTCGGAAAAAGTCCAATCTTTTAATAAAAAAAATTATTAATCTAACACAACTAAAATAGCGTAGAAAGTCACCCAGACGATCTCCTCACCCCACACTTAAAATTTTGCATTGTCCCCAATGCACACCATAACTAATAAAAAGGATAAAAGAGACTCCCTGGTGGGCCAAAGGTCGAAGCACTACAGCTCATGGGGTACTCGGACTTCTCCCCAACTTGGTCCTTCGTGCGGGTACCTCACACTTAGTTCCAACCATTTGGTTTGCTGTTGCATTCTTCCAATACATTTGCTTTCCATGCTCCTAGAAAATAAAAAAATTGACACTACAAAAATAATACAATTAAAAAAATAAAAATAAAAAAATAAATAAAAGAAAGCAATAAAGCTGGGTTGCCTCCCAACAAGCGCTTGATTTAACGTCGCGGCACGACGTGAATCACTTTCTGCCTCCAATTTGAACTTATGAATCGGACCCCAAGTTTTGATTCTGCTATATGATCATGCTCCTGGGGTGGTGGAACGAATCTGACTGGCCCAATAAAATAATGTAGTATTCTGAACTTCTTGGCCTTTAGATGAGGTGTGTAATCCCGATTTTCTGGCAAGAAGAATTCCAGAATGTAAGCACTTTGTTCCTCATTCCTTGACTCCTTAAATGGCTCGGACGACTCTATTTCCATATCATCATCTAAACACAATGTAGAAAAATGCTTGGAGTGAGGACCAATGCGCATAACTACATGAACATTGGGATTGTCTACATTCTCAACACTAATGACAATAGAGTCAACTAAATATGTATCCTCAATATCCTTGGTTGACTCTAGTATCTCTTCTACAACATCGACATCCTCAAAATCTAGTGTGATTGATTGTTGGTGTTCTACTCTAGCCTCCTCCTCTAGCTCATCAATTTCTGTATCTAATTCACGCTCTTCTTGGATACTATTCACAATATTGGCTTGTTGAGCATTAAAAACTTCAACCAGTTGACTCATGTGAACTTTCAAGTTGTGAATAGTTTCCTCCTGCCTTTCTATCCGCAGTAGTAATTTACTCTGTTGTTCCAAAATGCACTTTAACATATCTTCGAGCTTCTTTAGGTCAGCTTCCCTAGGTTCTTTGTTCCTATTAACTTCACCAGAAAAAGAAGAACAATCAAAGTAAGGGGTTGGGGGAAGGTAAGAAATATAAGCACAACCGTGAAAGTGACCATCTTGACCACCACACATATCACACACATTCCACACATAAGATTGAGTTGGTGCACAAAACTCGCTCTCAGGAATATTTTGATAATTTTGCCCTAGGTGGTTTCCTTCACAATATGCATAAGGAGGATCAAAAGTAGAATTACCAACAACAAAATTCTCATAATTCCATGATGTCATGTTTCTCAAATAAATAAATAAAACTAAAATAAAAAAAATAAAAAAATCAAATAATAAAATAAAAGTTCAAACTTGAAACCTAGCAATATGTACACCTACAACTACACCGTTAGTTCCCCGGCAACGGCGCCAAAATTTGATCACGCCCAACTATGCCTTATAAAAAGGACTAAGCGGTCGCTGCAAATATAATCCGGTTTACAAGTCCGGAGTCGAATCCCACAGAGAACTAAGGTTTAGCTACAGCTGTTCACTATCACCAAGAAGACAAGCTTGAACAATTCCTAACTTATAGATATTAAGATTCTTGTGTTTAACTAATTAACTAACAAATTAAAATAGTAAATTAACAACTAACGATACTGAGGGTTAGAGAAAAGATTAAGGAGGTCTAGAGTTATGATTTCCCCTATTGTCGGAATCCTTCCCGCTATGTCTTCTATAATTTCGCCTAAGTATTCTCTACCGATCATGAGCACTCTTATTACCGTAAATCTCTCCCGAGTAATTACGACAATTTACTAGACGCACTCTCCCGAGCTACGCTAGCTGGCTTTTAATACAGCTCACTTTTCAGATCGCACCCAAGGCGTTCATTATCCCCTAATCCCACCTTTAAACCCTCGTTATTGATCCCTCATATACTCTGGGAGTGGCGTTTGTTCAACAATTACCTAAATATGCACCTCTCCCGAGTTATGCTACTAAATAGGACAGCTAATGAGAGCTCCTCAACCAACCACATATAAACGTAGTTGAACAATAGAGAAAGTTATTGGCTCATATTATATAAAAACATAACAAGAATTTATCCACAAAGGTTCTATCAAACTCTAGATAAAAAATTAGCTATTCATAATAGTATGTAAAACTACAATACTAAAAGTCATAACCAACAATGAAAAATAGGAAGAGGAAGGAAAAAACTCGTAGAAGAATTCTCGCCTTGCTCCCAATGTGTTCTTGCCTCCTAGGTCGAATTCTAGTCTCAAAATATGTCCCATCTCTCCTTCAAAATAGGTTTAGGACCCCTTTTATACAAGTTGGAATATTGTAGGACCGAAATAAACTTGTCCCGGGCGAAATAGGACTTCTTTTTACGCCTGGAGGGGCGCGGCCGCGGTCAAAACGCGACGGTAGGACCGCGGGCCAGACAAGCTCTCTGATTTCTGCGCCTGCGGGCAGTTCCGCCATCGCGGCTTTCGACTGCATTTTCACCCTGTTCTGTTTGGAATTTGATAAAGACGTAAACATGAAAGTTGTAGCCTTTGAATTAGCTTTCTAACCATATATTGTGTGAGCCCAATGGATTCTGAGCAAAAAGTTATGTCCATTTTGCTAGACAGTGCGCAAATATGCCTCCTCAAGTCTTCGTTCGTACTAATTATCAAATTTGACCCCAGAATACGATCCGGTCTAATTCCTCTTTTACTCAGACTTCAAAGCTTCAAATCACTTAAATTCATTCCATAATATCTATATAGCTCGAATCACACCTACAAGGCATAAACACACAACTAGTGCAAAACACTAGCGATTAAAGCGCAAACTCAATTAAAGTACAGTAAATTCGAGTGTAATAAGCGACTAAAATATGCAATTATAGCCTATCATCAGACCTTCAGTTTTAGCATTTATAGCCAGGCACAGATTGCTACAGCCTCAGAGAATTTGAACTAGTGGAGTTTATATTTGAAAGAACTTCTAAGAAATGACCCTTACCGGATTGAAGACATGGATATGTATTCAGATGTGCTTTATGATATTGTAAAGGAATGTTATTCAGCACTAAGGTACTTGCAACGAGAGTATTTTTGACAGGTAAATACAGGCCAGAATCTTGTTTCATTATGGGAAACTTATTACAGTTTTAGGAATGAGAAGTCTGTAATGTATTTTCGGAGGGCTCTCAAATTGAATAAAATTAATTATGAGCTTGGACACTTATGTGGTCATGAGTATGTAGAGATGAAAAAGTAAAAAATATCATGGTATAGCCAGTTTCTACATGCGGTCAATAAAAATAATAGCAGCGTTTATCAAGTCAATGAAAAATAGCCACTATTTTGCTGCAACAGGGACCGGTCCAGTATAATATACGGGAGTTCTGGTGCATTTGTGTACGAACTCCAGCATATTATGCTGGACCGGTATACTTTGCTAACTCCTGTAAAATTTGCGGGAGACTGGAGCACCAGTGCTCCAAACTCCAGTATATTATACTGGACAATTATACTTGCTGGAACTCCCGTAAAATTTGCGGGAGTTCCAGCATAATTATGCTTGAACTCCCGTAAAATTTGCGGGAGTTCCAACATAGTTATCCTGGAACTCCCGTAAAATTTACGGGAGTTCAAGCATACTTATGCTGGAACTCCCATAAAATTTGCGGGCGTATTTTTCCGGATTTTGAACAGTGTTTCGCTCAGATTTAAAGTGGCTAAATTTCGATGACTTTTGAAACTTGGCTATTTTTCAACGACCAGTGGCAAATCTGGCTATTTTTTAATTTCTCCCGATGAAAAACACACCAGCCGCAGTTGATGCGTATAGGCGGATGGGGACATCAGGACATTGTAGCACGTAATTTTTGCCCCACATGAATTACTCCTACAGAATTCCAAAGAATTAGATTTTTTCTTTTAATTGTTTATCATTTTAGGAATTATTGTAGAATTTTCTTAATTATTTGTATTTTTTCTGTGCATGTTTAATTTTATTTAATTAGTGAAAATACAAAAATACTTTGCATTTGCATTTAGGATTTAATTTTTGCATTTTTAGATTAATTAGTAAATTGGTTGTTTTACAAAAATAGAAAAAATCACAAAAAAAATAACTCACTTTGCATTTTAACTTTTAATTTTTGAATTTTATAGTTTTTCTTTTAATGTAGGAGTTATTTAATTTTTTTATAAATACTTTAACTAGTAATTAGCTTAATTTGGTAGATTAATTTAGTTTCAAGAGTTAATTTAGGTTTTTAAATTAATTTGGAAAAGAAAAGGAAAATTTGAAATTGAAAGAGAAAAGAAAAGAAAATACAAGGAAGTCTGATTTTTGGGCTATTTTAATTAAATTTCCCCAGGCCCCAATCCAATTCCCCCCCAAAAGACCCGTCAATCCAGCCCAACTCTATCCCATACCCGGTCCAAATTAGTTGGTCTTTCAGACATTCAAACGACGTAGTATAAGGCCAATACTACGCCGTTTCGAGTTCTCTAATAATAAATTAATCCTGGCCATCTATTTGACTTCATCCAACGGCCAAGTAACCCTCCCCTATCTTAAATAAAATTGTCCGAACCCCTCAGATTAATCTCGTACCCCCTTCACTTCACCTTCCTCATCTCAGACAAACCCTAACGCCGCCCCAAATTCTTCACCTTCTCCGGTGGCGGTGCCACCTCAAACCACCACCAAATTTACACCATAAAATCCTCACAACCTCCCCTTTTCCAATCCCTAACCAGTTTACCTTGAATCACTCTAGAGCATCTCGAATCTTCAATTGAGACAATCCGGCCAAAACCCTAAAACTCCAAATCTCCCCAAATCGTCAAGTTCAACGAATGATTAGGGTCGGAACTGGCTTTGCTCGTCTGTTCTTGACAAGAACACGTGATTAGGGCCAATTCCGGCTCAAAATCGAAGGTTGTTGAAGCCAGGTCCAGCCTGTCGTCCGTCTGCCCCTATTAGGTATTTCAGTCTTTGTTTTCTTTCATTGGTTTTCGTTTTATTCCTATTTTCATCTTCTTCTGTTTCTCTTCTTTTCTTTCTTATTTTTTTTTAAAATCATTTCTGCATGCCTGTTAATTCTAGTTTATTTTTAGCCAGCATATTTTTTTAGTTTGATTCTGTTGTTTGATTACACTCCAGTTCCCTCTTATTTTATTTTAATTGGAATCCCTGGCTTCAGGAGTTCATATAACTCCGAATTGGCCATTTTCTTAGGTTTTCTGTTGGGTTTTGATTCACAAAGAAGGGGGTCAGTCTGGGTTTGTAAGCCTAGGTTTTGGGTTGATTCTTGGGTATATTTGACCCACATTTGGTCTTGAGCGTAAATAACAGAAGCCTAAAGGGTAGTTTAGGATTTTAGTTAAGGGGAATCTTGTATAACTGAATAGGAAACTTCTTGGAAGGTGGGGGAAAGGGACTGACCTAGCAAACAGGACCAAAATTTAGGGTAAAAGTGAACAATTTGAAAATCGAAGAAGGAGTAATGGTTGAAATTTGAAAATATCTCTGCTGTCCTAAAGGATTTGTATAAAAGGGCATGTTCCCTTCATTGTCGGAGAGATTTTTAGAGAATTAGAACCCTAAACATTTCAGAAACGGCCGAGCTCCTTCAGATTCTGAAAACACTAAAAACTATTTGCATCTTGTAGTGGAAATCTGCTTGTTTTTGTTCCTTGTTTCATTGTTGATCAGAATTTTCTAAAAAAGCTCCAAGAATTGTGTTCATTTGGGTTTAATTTGGTTTGAAAGAAGCTGGTTCTGCTGTGCTTGTTTTGCTGAAACTGTAAGCTGATACTGCTGCTGATTTCTTTCACTTTCCTTTGTTTTGATCTTTTCAGGTATTTCTTTGAACCTTGAATGGCAAATGAAGCTGTGAATGTGGCTTTTTGTATGGAAAGTGTGGTGTCTGTTGAAATTCAATAAAAGATGGCTTGTGTCTGCAACTTGATTTTCATATGTTTACTTAAGCTATTCAACCTCTTGTCTATTTCTCCTTCTACCTCTTTCTTAAAATCATAGATCTATAGTAGTAGATGTTTTAGTAGTTCATGCTTAAGTATTAAGTCTGTACAAAAGTTTGAAGTGGAACCATGTTAATTAGCTTGATCTTCTGCATTTTCTTTTAGTTGAACTGAGTTTAATCGGTCTCAAGCTCAATTGATTGAATATTCCTTTGAAAAAGGGGTCGATTGGATTCTTCCCCAATTGCATGGAAATGGTCGGTAGTTTATTGAAGGTTATTATCTAGTATGTATTTGGTTCCAATGGTTCGGATTACTGGTTGTTTGTTCATTCCACAAGTTAGGGTCTGTTACATTCCACTTATTAGATAACTGTTCTCTTAAATGGCCCAGAATTTTGGTTAAACAGTGTTGAACTCATATGTAAATTGATATAGTGTGCGTATGAATCACGAGGGACAGAGGTGAATAACTTAGGTAATGACAATTCGATGTTCAAATCTGTTAAAAATCTCGAATGGGTGGCATAATGTTTTATATATTGTTGTTCCTTTTTTGTCCTCCAAATTTTTGCTGCTGTGTTGTTTGCCGTATTTGGGCTCAATGTCAAGCCCAAAAGAACACTTATTCCCTCTCTCAGATCTGCTTGGGCATTTTATGTTGGGTGGGCTGGTTTATATCTGAAGCCCAGCGGCCCTTTGGACTTGCGTCTGGGTCCAATCCGCTGCCACCAACTTGTTTCTCATTCTGAAAATGGGCTCGCCTTTGAAGCCCAGTCCAAGGCACAACTCATGATCGATTAGATTCCAAATTAGATTAATTTTGCATTGGATTGAACAAGGGTTCCTTAAGTAAACGTATTTAGTTTAGATTGGGGGGCGCCATATCAACGAAACCTACAAATTATGGCTCCCATATAAATTATTAATTTTGTATTAAATAAGCTTGAACAATGGTAGATCGCCTTAGGCACGTAATGTTTAGTTCTAGATTGCCTCTAAAAAACGCTTATTCCCTTTTAAAACCATTTGAGGCGTGCCATGCCAAATAAAATCCTTAACCCATGGCCCTCATTTAATTAATTTTAACTCCTATAAATCGAGGTGTGCCATTATTAAATTCTCCATTGCCCTCCAAACCTTGATATTAATTTGAAATTTCGTAGTCGCTTTAGGCGCGCTGTTTAAATTGATTTTCTTTTATTTATTAAATTCGGGTGTGCATTTCATGTGACCTAATTTCAATTCTCAACAACGTTAAGTAAAATATGTCGTGGACCGCGGGTGCATTTCATGTGGCGTGGTTCAAGGCGTGTTTTAAATAACGTTGAACCTTCCTAAAAAATAATTAAAAGCGGTTAACAGGTTAAAATGTACCATCGGCTAAAACATGTTTTAAATCAGATAATAGGCCAATTATAATAGTTTAAGCGACCGTGCTAGAACCACGAAACCCGGGATTGTCTAACACCTTCTCCTGGGTTAACAGAATTCCTTATTCAGAATTTCTGGTTCGCAGACTTCAAAAGGAAAGTCGAATTTTCTCGATTTGGGATTTAAAATAAACCGGTTACTTGGGACACCAATTAAAATATTCCAAGTGGCGACTCTTAATCCCATTTCGAATAATGTTACTTTAATTGAAAAAACTCCCTTATGTACCCTCGGGTGTGTAAAAAGGAGGTGTGACAGACGTAAATCCATGTGATTATCGAGCCTGGTATGGATTAGGACAAGCATATATATGAGATGATGGGGATACCATTTTATGCTCTTCAATAATATTTTAAAAAGTCAGTGTTGTTGCAGCCGAAGGATTGTCGATTGTGGATAGTTGTGGCCCAGTATTACGAAACAGAACAGCTGCACATGCTTGAGTTGAGGAGGCAATATTCAAATGTTACAGAAGGGACGCAAACTGTAAAGACAGAGAAGCAATTGCTCCTCACCAGCTAGCTTAAATGCATTCTGAACTTGGTTATTTCGAAAAGGCAGCATTTTACTACAAGAATTTGGAAAGGATGGAAGCTGAAGAACGAAAAGGTTTAAATCTGGTTGAATCTTTAATGTGTCTTGCCAGATATTGTAAAGCACAACAGAGATTTGAAGATGCAGAGTTCAATTGCACCCGCTTTCTTGATTATTCTGGCCCAGTAAGTTTTACCTCTTATTAAGTAACTCACTAAAGAGTCAATTTCTCTCTATGATAAGTTAAAATATGTTCTGCTAAATCATTCTGGAAAACAACACTTTTAGCAGCTTCCTCAATATATTTGGTCATTAATGCAGAAGAAGCAAACAACAAAGAGTCTGCTTAAAGGAATAAGATATGAAATTGGATGTTGAGCTTTTGAAATAGGGGGTAGAAATGGTTTAAGGGCAAAAGAATGCAGATATAGTAATTGTATTTTTATTTAGAAAAGTTGGCCTGTTGGTCCATCGTTTGTGAGATCATTTCATGGACTGCCACTTTGGCTGAATTTTGTAAAATTATTAATAGTATGTTTTTCTACATCTAATCAACATGATGCGTGTAGGACAAACTGCATTTTAGTGTTTGTTAAGAGTAGCACCTTGAATATCATTCAGAAAAACCATTCGAATATAGGACATATACTCTCAATACAAGCTGTCACAAAGAAGTCACTACCATATTTTACAGACACGCCATACTGCAATACATCCAGCACAACAGATAAGAGTCGATCAGATCACATTACGAATCTTGATTCAAGATGATAAGGGTGAAGTCTGATAACTTTATTCGAACCGAGTTAAAGGAGATTAATTCTTTTGTGGATCACTGAAGAACCTATTGAGGGAAGGGAAAATTTCTGGTGGTCTACTACGAGCAAACTTTCTAACAGCATGTTCAGCATATTTTTGTCCCTCTTCAAAGTTGTCCAGAACACCGGCAGCTCTTTTCTCCTTGCTTACCCTGTCCCGTGATATTATTAAACAAGAAAAATGGTAAGTTCTTGTCCGGTGTAAAGAACAGTAGATATACAAATGTTGCTGCAAATATTCAAATACATTGTTGGCATAAGTCTGTTATCACTACAACTAGGCATGGAATTTATGATACTAGTTTGACTTGTTTATCAAAGTTGATTTGAAATTTTGGAGTATTATTAACCCTTTTCCTGTCTTTAATTAGCTTGTTCTTTTTATCATAGCTTTTTATAATGGGGAAAGGGGAATTGTTCCTACATATATAGTCTTAGTATAATTTAACAGATCATATAACTTTAATAGCAAAAACTAGATGAGATGTCAAGGCTGCACGCAAACTGGCCCAAACATTACGGTTATCCAAAAATAAAAAAAAACTGATGAAATGATGATGGATAACAAAGATTTGGGCAATTCACAACGTTTTTGTTCTTATTTTCATTGAAGAAAAGTGGAAGATCTACTAAGTAAGCCCATATTGACCATGAATGTAGCCAAGTCAGCTTTAGCCTTTAGCCATTAGCAGGCAGGGGAAAGAAGAGAATCCAAGGTATCCAAAGGGTAACAAGTAAGGGCGAAAACCTATTTGAAAGGAATTGACCAAAAGAAAAGCATATGCTCGTATTTCCATCAGAGGAATTGACCAAAACTACTGTAGAAATATACTAAATCATACTGAGAAATAGAGTAATAACAAAAATATAAGCAAGAATTTGAGGAGAGAAACAAGGCGAACCTGACTTCAGGATTGATACGCATATTACGAACCAACTGAAGTCCACAGATTCCGATGGCAACACCTACGGCTGCAAACAGTGGATATACCTGTACTCACACATTCATTTTGCATCCATAAGCTTAGAAATTTCGGAAATTTTGAAACAAAAAAGTGAAGGATAAAAGATACCTCAGGCCTGAGCCAGCGATTAGTAGCCATGGAAAGAAGCTGTTTGATTACAAAACCACAAGGGCAATGAACAAAGGATGAATTACAGAGAGAGACAAGGATAGAGATGGGGATTGAGGAGTACTAGTACAATAATGGAGAGCAATAAACAAGTTTATCTTGTTTTAGGTATTGGAGAAGTTGATGTTGATTGGATGATGGTTCTGACATTATCATTGGCTTACTACCAATCACTCAAAGCCACGTTTCAACACCTGACAAGGATAACTTTTAGAACCCACCACTAGCCAGAAAAAAGGGAAAAAGAATTAGAAAAGCCAAAAGCTAAGCCTTAAACATATTCCGATACATGCGCTGAGAATTTAACCCACGGGGCTAATAGCCTGTTTGGCCAAGCTTCTTTTGATGCAAAAGGCTTTCTTTTGTCAGAAGTATTTTTTTTTTCTAAAATTAAGGTGCTTGGCCAAGCTTTTGAAAGGAAAAAGGTGCTTTTGAGGAGAAGCAGAAGCAGTTTTGGAGAAGCAGAAAAAAAAAATAGCTTATCTCCAAAGCACTTTTGATAAAAATATACTTAGAAGCAGTTTTTTAAAGCTTGGCCAAACACTAATTGCTGCTCAGAAGTGTTTTTCAAATTAATTAGCCAAACACAAACAGCTTCTCACCAAAAATACTTTTGAGAAAAGCACTTGTAATAAAAAACACTTCTCAACATAAACTTATTTTTGCAGCTTGGCCAAAACGGGCTATAAACCTGTATAGCAAATTGAGTTACCGATAAGAAAAATTATGATTAAACTTTACAGCTTGTTTCGATGGTTGTTATATACAGGGGCGGATGTAGCCCTTTACCCACGGGTTTAATTGAACCCATAACTTTTGATGCGAAGCACAAATTTCTGTGCAAAAATTCACTAAAATCGCAACAAATTGTAGATATGAACCTATCAATTCTAAAAACATTAAAGGTAGAACTCATTGAATTTACATTCTAGATCCGCCTCTGGTTATATATCGTTTCATAATATTTCCTATCGTATTGTATTGTATTGTTTAAATATATAAAATGCTTTGATAAATTGTACGTCATCGTTTCATGATATCATACACTAACAATATGAAGTAAACTTACGCAATACTACAAAGAAAAGTAAGTGTATTGGTCAAAATCTGACCGCTGCGGTCAAGCTGACCAACATCCCGTCCAAGCGGCGAGGCAGCGAAAGACAACATGGTCTATTCCATATCCCTCCCTCACGACATCCGTCGAATCAGAAGAAACTACATTCAGGGGACCGCCAAGGCAGACATAGTGTGAAAGAGCGTCAGACCAAGTACATAGCAAATGGTCCATGTCTATATATAGTAGAATAAAAACTCCCACTGGAGGAGGCGGATTTGGGACCTCTCTCTCTCTCCATCTTTCTCTCCTCTGTAATCTTCCTAAGTGAAAAGAAGAACGAAGCAATCTCCAAGAAAATATGTAAAATGTTCTCCTCCGTTGATTAATGGGAGTGACAATGGAAAGTTTCAATAAGATTGGTTGCCTCTATCTCATCTTATGTATTGTTTTTCCAATTAGTTTATTGATCTGGAATTTATTATGTTTGACTAAGATTTACCCCTTCATTCTCTTTAAATGATTTATTCACAAAGGTTCCAATATCTTTTGGGTCAAATAATTTGGCGCCGTCTGTGGGATTTCTTAGTGGAATTTCCTAGTCTCTTCCAGATCAAAAACCGAAAACACGATTACCCACCAAAAAGAGCACCAAGGCAAAACCCAACCCACACAGAGCAAAGGTGCAACATAGAAGGGGAAAGAGAGTTGAATACATTCACCAAATTTAGAAATCATCGCCCCGCCAACAGTCGAAATGCCAGACAAAACGAGCAACGTTACAAACCCACTCTCATTCACCAACTCATCAGATGGAGGTAAGGAAAATATCGTTTTGACTCACCTCCTGCTCTTTGCTCAAGCAGGAACACAAGCGCCGCGCGGGTGAGCGAGCAAAAAAACATCTCAATCGGAGAATGGCAAACTACTACAAGACAACCAAAATATCGCCCACCAATAACACCTCCAGATCGGAAAGAAGAAATCAGACAAGGAAACCCCAATGTGTGCACAAACGAACGTAAGCGAAACGGCAATATTTCTTACTCTCTGACATTACACTCTCCGACGCAAACAATATCATTCGAACTGGGACTCCCCCAGAGGATACCTGATTCTCCACAAACTGGGACTAACGACGGGATAACATTTCGACAAGTTCGAAATAACACCCTTTAAGGCCAAGGGCCTTCGCCAGAAAGAAGAGTTCGACCTCGATCGAACGACGACGGGTTAACATTTCGACAAGTTCGAAATAATGCCCTTTAAGGACAAGGGCCTTCGCCAGAGAGAAGAGTTCGACCTTGATCGAACGACGACGGGTTAATATTTCGACAAGTTCGAAACAACACCCTTTAAGGCCAAGTTCCTTCGCCAGAAAGAAGAGTTCGACCTTGATCGAACGACGACGGGTTAACATTTCGACAAGTTCGAAATAACACCCCTTAAGGCCAAGGGCCTTCGCCAGAGAGAAGAGTGCGACCTTGATCGAACAACGATGGGCTAACATTTCGACAAGTTCGAAATAACACCCTTGAAGGCTAAGGGCCTTCGCCAGAAAGAAGATTTCGACCTTGATCGAACGACGACGGGTTAACATTTCGACAAGTTTGAAATAACACCCTTTAAGGCCAAGGGCCTTCGCCAGAGAGAAGAGTTCGACCTTGATTGAACGACGACGAGTTAACATTTCGACAAGTTTGAAATAACACCCTTTAAGGCCAAGGGCCTTCGCTAGAAAGAAGAGCTCGACCTTGATCGAACGACGACGGGTTAACATTTCGACAAGTTCGAAATAACACCATTTAAGGCCAAGGGCCTTCGCTAGAGAGAAGAGTTCGACCTTGATCGAACGAAGACGAGTTAACATTTCGACAAGTTCGAAATAACACCCTTTAAGGCCAAGGGCCTTCGCCAGAAAGAAGAGTTCGACCTCGATCGAACGACGACGGCTTAACATTTTGACAAGCTCAAAATAAAACCCTTAAAGGCCAAGGGCCTTCGCCAAAAAGAAGAGGTTGACCTCGATCGAACGACGACGGGTTAACATTTCGACAAGTTCGAAATAACACCCTTAAAGGCCAAGGGCCTTCGCCAAAAAGAAGAGTCTTACCTCGATCGGACAGCGACAGGTTAATATTTTGACAAAAGCTCGGAATAACACCCTTAAAGGCCAAGGGCCTTCGCCAAAAAAAAGAGTTCGGCCTCGTTCGGACATCGATGGGTTAATATTTCCATAGAAGTTCGGAATAACACCCTTAAAGACCAAGGGCCTTCATCAAAAAGAAGAGTCCGACCTCGATCGGACAACGACAGGTTAATATTTCGGCAAAAGTTCAAAATAACACCCTTAAAGGCCAAGGGCCTTCGCTAAAAAGAAAAGTCCGACCTCAATCGGACAACGACAGGTTTATATTTTGACAAAAGTTCGAAATCACACCCTCGAGGCCAAAAGCCATCGCTGAGGAGACAAGTTCGAAGTGTGCATAAGGCCGAGGGCCGTCAGAAAATAGAAAGGGAAAGAAAGACTGGTACTCACAACGGGATAATGCTTCGCTATAAGCCCGAAAGTAACACCCTTATGGATAAGGTCGTTTTAAAAAGAAATAAACGAAGAAAAGTTCGATACCATCCGGACTATGACGGGGTAGCATCTCAACATATTCAAAAGTACCATCCCGCCAACGAAATCCGTCATCAAGATCCAATTCAATCCGAACGGTATTAAAGTCCCAAAGAATTAGGGAACTTGTCATACGGGAATCTACTTCGCACCGAAGTTATGAGAAGCAAAAATAGAGAAAAAGTACAAGGCATATAACAATGAAAAATTCCTATTTATACAGAGTCACTACGCAAACAGTCGCCGATTACATACGCGCGTGAACCAACAGTCTAAAGAAAGGGGGAGAAAGACAACGACAACGAACAAAAAAAAGAAAAGACAGAAAATAGATAAAGACAACAACTCCTTCACTCGGCGTCATCATCGCCACCCTCTTCACCATCATCTCCAGGAAGTCGTCCCTCGCCATTCGTGCCCTCATCAGCTTCCGGCGTCGCAGAGTCATATCCACTATTAACACGAGCCTCTCGCGCCTTCGCCCGCGCTCCTTCATATGCGACCTCGGTAACATTTCCCACCTCCCACAAACTCTTGTATATATCCCGCTGGGCTTCAACATAAAACCAAAGATCGTGCAAGTGGCGGGGAATAGCGGCGGAGGAAGACTCGATTTGAGCCAATAGCTGCTCCATTTCGGCCTCTAGAGCGGAGACCCGATCTCCCAAGATCGATGCTTCCCCGTCGATCTCACCAATGCGTTCCTCAAGCCTCGCCTCCCTTAGTGTGGCCGTCGCCATTTCCGATTCTTGCTCGGATTAGAAGACGCAGATAGTATTCTCCAGGGTCGCCGCCCTTGCCAAAGACGAAGACCAAACCTTTCTCTCCAATTC
This sequence comes from Nicotiana attenuata, assembly GCF_001879085.1. NCBI lineage: Eukaryota > Viridiplantae > Streptophyta > Magnoliopsida > Solanales > Solanaceae > Nicotiana > Nicotiana attenuata. The sequence goes on along the minus strand of NW_017673922.1, from coordinate 32,660 downwards.
GGCCAATTTTCCCATCCACTCCGCACTCATCGCCTCGACCTTGATAAGATTGTGATCCATTTCAGGTTGCATCGACCTCAGCATCCCCTGAAGATACTCACACTCTGCAGCAACCCATTTTCCTAACTCAAGCTCTTCGTCTTTTTTACGAAGTTGCTCCTCGAGTGCACTCTTACTACAAATAGCCTGCATCAATTCCTGATCCCTTTTCTCCAAATCCTCGCCAAGGGACCGATCACCAGGGTTCGCCTTCAACCGCTCGTGCATCTCACGACACTTGTCGCGATAGTGCCAGTACTTCTCCAACATCTTCAAGAAAATCGTGGCCCGAATGTCGGCCCGGCGAACACTCTCTATTTCCACTATGTACGTCGAAGAAATGAGAAGATGAGTTAAGACCATATCACCAGGAAAAATGAGAGAAATATAAAAGGAAAAAGTGTAACGTACTATCAAGCCCATAGCGGCCACTTCATGCATCAAATCAATATCGGGAACGCCCCGAAGAGCCGCATTCTCAGCAGCAAATCACAAAATGTCGAACTGCGGCACCAGATCCTCCGTGTCCCCTAGGAGATTGATGTCCGATGGGATCTCGAGAATACGGGACGGGCCTCCCGCATGAACCACCGAATGGGTAAGACCCTCTGTAAACATCCTAACATCATCAGGATCGAGGTCCGACTCGGATTTGTAGTCATAGACCACGACGCCCTTTCCCCTTTCAGCAGCCAAGGAGGAAACACGACCAGGTATGGAGGACGAAGGCCCGTCCGAAACCACAACGGCGGCCTTAGAAGTCTGGCCTCTCGTCACGGCAGGTTGCTGATCAACAACAGTAGCAGGTATCTCCATCGGCGGGGCAGATACGACGGCTGGCTCTATCTTTACGGGCGGAGTGGTATCAACCCCCGCCCCAGATCCCGTTAAGGGAGAGTCGTCTAGATGTATCACAGTTGGAGGTGTTGTATCGAACTCTACTCGCCGCCTCTTGGACGACCCCTCTCCCTCTCAGCACGGTGAGATTCACCCGTCAAATGAGCAGCACGGAATGGAGCCTCAGTATGAGATGTGGCCTCTGTAGGTATAATCGCGGCCAAAGACTCAATTGAAGCAGCCCTCGACGAAGGTCGAGCAATAGACACTGTAGCAAGGCGAGCAGACGATGTCGGTTGCCGAAAAGCTAGTGGAGGAGCCCTCGCTCTCCGCACTCTCCCTGACATCAGCAAGCAGCACATAAGAAACTAATTAAAAAGAGAGGAAAAATAGCAAACAGAAACAACATCTCACCTGTAAGAGGCCCGCGTCCATATTTTTCATAAAAGGCCGACCATGTGTGAACCCCCGCCGTATGAGGAAGGATGGCACTCACCCACTTGCGTATACCTTCGACGGGTGGAGGGGCAATTTCGCAACTGCAGAAACATAATAGGGTTTAGTATTGTAACAGAAAGCGGTCGGGCATTTCTCCGACTAAAAACATAGAAACTTACACGCAAAGTTCCACTTCTCAGGGAACCCCGTTGGATCCGCCACAAGGTGCTCGGTCCGCACGTAGAAATAATTCTCTTAGAAACGAAGGTTAGCCCTGTCGTCTATCTTCACCACCAGACTCTTCGACCCCCGATGACGCATGTGAATCATCGTGCCACGAATAAGCTGAGGGGCGAAGATATTGAGCATGTGCTCCAAAGTGATCTCACCGCCGGCGAGCTCCGCGAACTTGAGAAACATAAGGAACAATTTATACAGGTATGGCGAAAGTTGAGCGGGGCATACCTCGTAAAAACGACAGAAATCTACCACTAGGAGAGGGACAGGAAGTATGTACCCAATAAGAAAGGGGTAGGCGTAGAAAGTGCAGTACCCGGGGTGATCAAAATGGACTATGTCGTCCCTACCGCCGGTCGCATTTCAACATAACGGGGAATTCCCCACCTGGCTTTCAAATCTACGATTTCCTTCTCCTTTGTAACCGAGGGGACAGGTTCCAGCTCCTCCCTGGCGCGACTGCAGAAGTCGGTCCATGCTTTCCAAGGACGAGACAAGAACTCGGCTACCGATGGAACCTCCTCATCATCCACCACTTCTGCTCCTCCGATGGCAGGACCATCATTTTCCGGCGCCGCAATTGGGACAGGGAGGTCAGCGCGAGAAGAATCACCAACCATTGTGTCAATTCGGTGAAGAAAAAAGACAATGAAAAGGAGGGATGAAAGTTTTCAGTTAACTGGGGGCGAGTAAAAATTTGAAGTATCAGGAAGAAAGTATATTGCAAAATTCTTTCAAGCAAAGGGCAAGGAAATGTGTCAATCGAATGATGTGTTCCTTCTATTTATAAGAGACATAAATCCCCCAAGCACGAAATCCAAGAGTCTCTAATCGAACTTGGTGGCGCACTAAACATTTTGATTCCCTAGGAATGTGTGTCATAATGTCGGCAACCACAAAACAACGTTTCAATCCAAACGATGTTTCGGTTCCGAAATAGTCGCAACGGTCCAGGGATATCGAAAGAGCGCCGCCACCTTACTTGAACCTACGGGGAATAACCAAGGGGTGAGTAGTCAGATTTCTCTCGGACTTGTAGCAATCGTAATCCGTCTACCAGATCCGATAGGGGGCGACCCCGACAGACGGAGGGACTAACTGTATTAGTCAATCTGACCGCTGCAGTCAAGCTGACCAACATCCTGTCCAGGCGGCGAGGCAGCGAAAGACGACATGGTTTATTCCATATCCCACCGTCACGACATCCGTCGAATCAGAAGAAACAACATTCAGGGGACGGCCAAGGCAGACATAGTGTGAAAGAGCGTCAGACCAATTACATAGCAAAGGGTCCATGACTATATATAGTAGAATAAAAACTCCCACTGGAGGAGGCGGATTTGGGACCTCTCTCTCTCCATCTTTCTCTCCTTTGTAATGTTCATAAGTGAAAAGAAGAACGAAGCAATCTTCAAGAAAATATGTAAAATGTTCTCCTCCGTTAATTAATGGGAGCGACAATGGAAAGTTTCAATAATATTGGTTACCTCTATCTCATCTTATGTATTGTTTTTCCAATTAGTTTATTGATCTGGAATTTATTATATTTGACTAAGATTTACCCCTTCACTCTCTTTTATTGATCTATTCACAAAGGTTCCAATATCTTTTGAGTCAAACAGTAAGGTTAAGGTAAAATTATCATATAAAAGTGTAGGATAAAGGATAAAAGGTTTATTTAATAATAAGGAAAACAAGATGAGAGGAAAAAATAAAGGTAACGATGCGGTATTATTAAATCGGTCGTGACACTTTTCATCGTTATGTAATGACATATTTAACGATATCCAACAACAACAACAACAACCCAGTATAATCCCACTAGTGGGGTCTAGGGAGGGTAGTGTGTACGCAGACCTTACCCCTACCATGGGTAGAGAGGCTGTTTCCAAATAGACCCTCGGCTTCCTTCCCACCAAGAACTCCCCTCCTTGCTCTTGGGGTGACTCCAACTCACACCTCTTGGTTGGAAGTGGGGGTTGCTTACCATCAGAGCAACCTCTCTTGTCTGACTTATTTAACGATATAATACAATAAAATTTGAGTAACAGTCGAAATAAATATTGTATTTAAAATAACGATATGTTACAATACAATAGGTAGCCTACTATTAGAAATTGGTAGTGACTTTTTCGTTCTTCCGTCTGTGAAGCACATAAGCTATATCTGCAAAACTATTAAAGAAATGGAAAAATTATAAACAGTGGCCAGACGAGGGGAGAAATTAAAAAATAGCCAGATTTACAACTAGTCGTTCAAAAATAACCCAATTTCATAAGTAATCGAAATTTAGCCACTTTTTATGTAAAGATAAATCTGAGCGAAAACACTGTTCAAAACCCGAAAAATACTCCAGTATATTATGCTGGAGTTCCAGCATAAGCATACTTGAATTCCAGCATATTATACTGGAGTTCCAGGATAAGTCTGCTGGAACTCTAACATAATATGATGGAGTTGCAGCATAAGTACACTAGAACTCCAGCATAATATACTGGAGTTCCAGCAAGTATACTGGTACAGTATAATATACTGGTGTTTGGAGCACTGGTGCTCCAGTCTCCAGTATATTATACTGGAGCCACCAAAGTATACCTGGTCCAGCATAATATGCTGGAGTTCATACACAAGTGCACCGAACTCCAGTATATTATGCTGGACCGGTCTCTATTCCAGCAAAATAGTGGCTATTTTTTATTGACTTGGTAAACGCTGGCTATTTTTGAATGACCTGTCCGAAAACTGGCTATACCATGCTATTTTTACCCAGACGAAGGGTATTAGTGCCAATTCAGTCTTCACGATCTAGGCCCAAGGTTATAGTTTGGTTATACAGATGGGTTTTGTGCAAGCCCAAGTTCTAGTGGACAGGTTATTATGTTATAGCCCAAGTTCCACCAATAATGTGTTCAAGTTCTATGCACATACTGCCTAAAAATATTTATATACAAGTTACTTAAAATGTAATTGCATGTAATTTATTTAACAATATTCATTGGTAACCTAAATAAATGATAAATAACCAGCTATAAGCCTATAACGTGTTAAATTATACAAATGGTGTAAAAATTTACTACACCATCCGTGTATATAATTTTAATCCTCAAATATATTGCTGCCTCAGTGTACACTTAATCATCGTAAACTAACGTGGTTGGATATAAACATGAAGTGAAGATAAAAGAATTTTTTCGTTCTTCTATTAACTTGAATTTTGGAATTGTAGGGGGACATAGGATGAAATATAAAATGAAACGTTGGAAACTCAAATGGTTATCCTAAACAATCCAACCGTTTCTATTTTTAAAACCTCAACATCCGTTTTTTTTTTTCCATTCGAGTACTATAAAAAAAGAAAATTAACGAGTACTGCTCTATGTACCTCTATCATATTTAAGATTAGATATTAATTTCAAAACCTTTTTAATCTCCACTTCGAGTGAAATTATGCTAATTTCTCAAGCTAGAAAGCCACATGGCGCACATCCGAATATGTTTAGGTGAAACAGGCGAGCGGTTTCAGTAGTAAAATAAAAGATAATGACTGGAAAAAAGCATCATTGCAACTGATAAGCTATTATTATAACAGAATTTGAACGTTAAAATTATACGAAACGGTAATATTTGGAACGGGCGAGGAGTATTTTTCGGGAAGGAAACTTTCTAATTGCCCCTTTTAATTCGCATTATAGGTTTAGACTTTATTAAGATCAGAGACGTTAAGAATTTTGAACTTTCAACGTCTCTGAGAGGGAACTTGACTACTTGCCCCTTTAAATATAAATGATACTAGCTATTAGTAATATTTCAGAGTTTTGATCACACTGTATTGAGAAAGCCATGGCAATCAATACTATTCACGTTGACTTCTTCGGTGATCGAATCCACAACAGTCACTGACAACCCAAGCTATGTTACTCATTGGATCTGGCAAACTGAGTCCGTCCATGCGCGTCGCCTCCATCGCCTCATTGTTGGACTTGATATCGAGTGGCGGCCCACTTTCAACAGCAATCAACAAAGCCAAGTCGCAATTCTTCAGCTTTGCGTTGACCACCGTTGCCTCATATTTCAACTCCTGCACTGTCATTACATACCTACTGCTTTAACCACTTTCCTGGTCAACCCAAATTACAACTTTGTTGGGGTTGGAATCAAAGGTGACGTTGAGAAGCTGGAAAAGGATTATGGGATAAGTGTGAAGAATGTGGTTGACTTAAGGCATTTGGCGGCGGATGCTTATGGCATGACGGACCTGAGGAATGCTGGGTTAAAGAAGATGTGCGAAGTAGTTCTTGGAAAAGAAATGGAAAAGCCCAAGCATATTACTTTGGGTAAATGGGATAACAAGTGGCTCAGCGAGGACCAAGTGCAGTATGCTTGTATTGATGCTTTTGTTTCTTTCGAGATTGGAAAACGCTTGAATGCTTCTGGCGTTATGCTGCTAAATAAGGTTAATTAAGCTGTTAAATAAGGTTTTGGGCTGGAATTTGGATTTTGATCTATGAAGGGTGCACCGTTCTAAATGCAGATTTGGGTTCTAATATTTTGGGTTAAATATAAAAGAGTAAATTTGAAAAGTTGTTGCTTCTGCCTTCTTTTATTCTTCCATTACTAGGATATTTAGTATAATGTGTAACTTTTTCAAGTCTAAAAGCCTGAAAAATAATTATAGAGCGTAATGTAGTTATTCTGGCTTTAGTATCCATACGTACGTTATTTAAGCTAGTATGTCTTCGGATAATCTCACAATGAGCTACAGTAGAAGTGCTTTTGTTGAGTTGGTGTACCACTTAGTCACCTATATAAGAACTTGGTTCTTGCTTCGTTAAACAACTGAAATAGTAAAGTGCAGAATTAAATACACATAAAATTTTTACGTGAAAAACCTCCTTGCTAAAGGGAGTAGAAACCACGACCCACCTCTAGGATCTCTCACAAAAATTATACTAAAACAATGAGCGGTTTCGGGTTGTAAAACTCTTATAGTCTAAGAGACTGAATCCTAGCCACTTGACTACCTACAACCACTATGATTGTAGCAAAATTCTCAAGCTAGCTCTAGCCTAAGACTTGAATACTCTCACAGAGAAAAACCTCTCGAAATGCTTCTTGTATAAGCAAATATGATTACAACTCAATAACCCTAGCTAATACAATGAACAAGACTAGACACAATAAATTTGACACTGTATCAAGGAACAGGTTCTCTAGTTTGGTTCTTCTGCACATTCCAACCTTCAATATCCACTTCAGAATTTTGAACTCGTTTTTTTTTTTTTTTTTTACTTTTCTTTCAATTTACTCTGAAGAAATAATGGAAGTGCATACCTGCAATGAAAACTTGGACTACATATAGGTAACACGTTAGTAGCATAAAGACTCCAAATCATAAATGGAAACAAATAATAAGAGACCTACTTCATAAAGAACTTACCATATATGACCACATAGTTTTCCTTATTTGTTTCCTACTCCAATTCTAACTCTTTTCCAGCAAGAAACGTATTTAATTTCCACTAACTTCATGCAAAATATATACCTTAAAGATCTCCCTCATGACCCTAGAGAATAAAGGAAGTTTAGGAAAAATATGATTTTTTTTCCTAAAATAAATTCACTTTTAACGCTACTTTCTTACAAACTTGGTCTCTAAGTTAACAATAAAGATTTACTGAGATTCTCTATTATCTTGGCAACCGGTAGGTCATAAAACAAGAAATAAGATAATATCTCTCTCAAAAGTGAATCCTACTCCCGCTAGGATTAAGTGTCAGGACTCTGCAAGACCAACCCAGCAGGACCAGGTCCTTCGACCAACCCAATATATTTGCCATGTTTGTTAATCATCAAAACCATAATTCACCAATTTTCAATAATTTTCGCCTTTTTGATGATGACAAACAAGAGTCCTTCCCACTAATATTTGACTGTAGTAACTTTGTATGAAAGTAACTGCCTTATAAGAACCTTCAGCAGCTACTTTGAGAACCTGATTCTCAACACACGTTCACTGGATACAATTGTTAAACATCAAAATCCAATTCTCAATAATTTTTCCCTTTTTTATGATGACAAACAAACGTACACAAAATCCTATATAATTCATACGTGATCAAACCAAACAATTCACACACAACACATAAGAACATGATTATATAAAAGTGGGCTAAACTAGATTCTTTGTACCACTTTTGTGCACATTTTAATCTTTCCCCTTTTGGAAATATCGAATATATCAACATCTATCAGTATGACAAACATGTAGCAAAAATGTAATATCAATCTTATGGCTGTTGGAGCTTCACAACAAACAATCAAGTTAAACACTCTCAAGAACATTAGTCTATGAATACTAGCCATCAAAAAGTAGTGAAACCAAAGCAAGCAAAAATTACATTAGGAAAAAACCAGTTGCAATGTAACAGCTAAGCACTACAACATCACAATAGAACTATAAAGCATGATTATTCAACAAAAGACCACAGGATCAAAAGGGAATTGGACTTATTTCATAGGAAAAAGTGTAAGGACTAGGTTCAAGGGCTTCGAGAAGTATGAAAAACAAATTCTTTTCTCCTTTTTCAACAGCAGTAATAATTCCTCCTTTTACCATTTTGGTATTAGTGAACTTGAACAATACCATATTCACCTTCTTCTTTTCAGTCCTCCTTTTTTTTTGGAAGATGTGCTGAGTAATTAATTTTTTCCTTCATTTCATACCCCCTTTATCCATACACAAAATACAAAGCTTTTGCACAAGTGTAAGGGACTCACCTTACATTCATTGCAACTCTATAGATGGCAAGGTGTATAACTTTTTAATATATGCAAAATCAAACAACATTCACTTTTTTGTGCAAATACATATTCTTCCCTTTTTTCCCTTTTTTTAAACAACACACAACTCAACTTTTTTTTCAATCATAAGTTCCAGTTCCCCCTAAGTATGTGTATCATTTTTTTGTGCAATTAGATCAATGCTCTTTTTGAACCTAAACTTTTGATTCATCCTTTGTATATGCATCTTTTTCTCCTTTAATGTTTTATGGCCGACAATGTTTAAGATGCGTGTGAGGCTGGGGCTTTAAAAACTTTGAACGTTCTAGGTAGAGGATGCATTTTTAAGTGGAGTTTAGACTGGACTATGTGGCTTTTGCAAGCAAATAATGAATTCAGTCCAGAGTGAGTCAATCCATACCTGAACACTGACGAATCAGGTTCTTCTGCTTGTTACTTCCCAACCTGCAATGACTCTCTATCTTTGACAATAAGGATAGCATCATTAGACCATTATGATAACTGTCATATCTTGGTCCGAGTATACACTTTTTACAGTATAAGATTGGGAAAGACATTTAAGCCATTTTAGCATACATCAAATACAGATCATACTAGCCAATCTTTTGAAGGAATACTCAAGCAATCATGATAAATGATGAAAAGTGCATATTTTTTAGTATATTTGCATATTAATTCTTGTGTGAGTCCCGGGAGTTTACGTGATTTTTGAAGTAAAATATACTCATTTGTGTTTCTTATGTGTAGAAACGAGTTTGGATGATAAATGATCAAAAGATGACAATTCGAACAAAAAGAAGAGATGAAAAGAATTGGGAGATCGTCCAATTTCGCGTGTGGCACGAAAGCGGACGCTAAAAAGGAGAAAAATATAGGCACAAAACAGCGAAGGCATGGATCACTTCGCGAACTGGAAAATTGCAAAAGCTGAGTCCGCGTCCAAGTTCGCGCGCTACACGAAAGTTGACGCGCCCTCCAGCTCTCCTATCCGAAGTTGGACTGAAAACTTCCGCCCCTCATCAACCTTAGGTCATATAAATACATTCTAAAATACCACTTTGAAGGGAGAGAAGACTTTAGGGAGGCAAGAACATTCTAGGATCAAGAAGGAGAAGGATTCAACTTCACGTTTTTTCCTATTTCTTCCTCTATTTCCATTATTGGTTATGAATTCTAGTATTGTAGTTTTGCACACTATTATGAATAGCTATTTATTATCTAGGGTTTTGATGGAACCTTTTAGAGGATGAATTCTTGTTATGTTTTTATATAATTGAGTCGTTGGATTTCTCTACTTGTTCAACTACGTGTTTGTTGTTTTTGATTGAATGGCCATCAATTGACTGTGCCTATTTAGTGTGTATTGCTTGGAAAAGGGTACATATTTAGGTAGTTGTTGAACAACATCACTCGTAGCGTATGTGAGGGATCAATACGGAGAGTTTAAAGGTAGGATTAGGAAAAACGAAGCCTTGGTGCGATCTTAGTGAGCGGTGCACTAGTGCAGCAAGCGTAGTTCGGAAGAATATGTCTAGCAAATTGTGGTAGTTACTCGAAAGAGAATTACAACAACTGAAGTGATCACGATCAGTAGAGAATACTTAGGCGAAATTAAAGAAGACGCAGCGGGAAGGATTCCGACAATTGGAGAAATCATAACTCTAGACCTCCTAAATCTTGTCTCCAATCCTTATCCTTGTTAGCTGATAGTTTTACAGCTTTCTAGTATTTGTTAGTTAATTAGATAAAAATAAACATTATAATCTTTATAATTAGAAAATTATTTGAACTTGTGTTTCTTAGCGATATTGAACAACTGTAGCTCAACCTCAGTTCTCTGTGGGATTTGACTTCGGACTTGTAAATCGGATTATATTTGCAAAGTATCGCTTAGTCCTTTATATAAGGCATAGTTGGGCGTGACCAAATTTTGGTGTCGTTGCCGGGGAACTAACGGTGTAGCTGTAGATATATTGCTACTTTTCAAGTTTGAACTTGTATCTTTTTTTTTATTTGATTTTTTAAATTTTTTGTTTAACTTGTTGATTTGAGAAACATGGCATCTTGGAATTATGAGAGTTTTGATGTTGGTAATTCTACTATTGATCTTTCTAATGCTTATTGTGGAGAAAACCACCCATGGAAAAATTACTAAAATATTTTCGAGAGCGAGCTATGTGCACCAAATCAATCTTATGTATGGAATGTGTGTGATACGAGTGGTGGTCAGATGGTCACTTTCATGGTTGTGCTTATATGTCTTATCATCCCCCAACCCCTTACTATGATGGTTCTACTTTTTCGGGTGAAATTAATAGGAACAAAGAACCCAGGGAAGTTGACCCGAAGGAGATAAAAGATATGTTAAAGTACCTCACGGAACGAAGTAATGAGAAACAAATGCAAATACAAAGACTAGGGGATACTAACCAAAGGCAATGGGATACTATCCAAAGGCAAAAGGCAGCTATTCTTAACCTGGAGGCACAAGTGAGGAAATTGGTTGAGGCTTTAAATGCTCAACTAGATAATATTATGAATTGTAGCCAGGAGCAGTGTGTATTAGAGACAAAAGTTGAGGTACCAATAGAGGGGTCCATAGTAGAACACCAACAATCAATCAAACTAGAATTTGAGGATGCCGATGTTGTAGAAGAGATACTAGAGTCAACCAAGGACATTGTGGATACATATTTAGTTGACTCTAGTGTCATTGGTGTTGACGATGCTGACATTCCCAAAGTTCACGTAGTTGAGCGCATTGGTCCACACTCCAAGCACTTTTTCACATTGTGTTTGGATAATGATATGAAAATAGAGTCATCCGAACCAATTGAGGAGTCGGGGAATGAGGAACAAGGTGCTTACATTCTGGAATTTTTCTTACCAGAAAGTCAGGATTACACACCTCATATAAATGCCAATAAGCATAGAAGATTACATTGTTTCCTAGGGCCAATTAGATTTGCTCCACCACCCCTAGAGCATAACCGAAAACTTGATGCCAAATTAGGGGTTCTATTCATAAGCTCGAGGTGGAGACAAAAAATGATTCGCGTAGTGCCGTGACGTTAAATCAAGCGCTTGTTGGGGGGCAACCCAACTTTCCTGTCTTCTATTATGTTTGTTTTTATTATTTTTATTTTCTCATTAATGTATTACCATTGTAGTGTTGTTTTTTATTTTTCTAGGAGCATGGGAAGCAAGGCTAGTGGAAGAAAGCAAAATCAAGTGAGATGGTTAGAACGAAGTATGGGGCGTGATCAAAGAACCAAGTTTGGAGAAGTCTGAGTACCCCATGAGCTGCTAATGCTTCGGCCTTTGGCCTACCAGGGAGTTTCTTTTACCCTCTTATATTTATGGGTGTGCATTACGGACAATGTACAATTTTAAGTGTGGGGTGAAGAGACTGTTTGGGTAGTTTTCTATGTTATTTTAGTTGTATTATTTTATGTTTGTTAAAAGAATCAAAAATAATTAGGTAGAAATAATACCTCTTGGTTTTTCTTATGGCTACGGTTCTTTTCTAAGGGATGACTCTTTGAACCGGGTAGTAGTTTTTTCTTGTAGGTAGAATTTTCAAAATGTTTTGGACTTTTTCCGACGATGGACTTCCTAGACAGTTTTCTTGAGGGTTTAAAGTCCAAAGAAAAACAATTAAAAAAAGAAGATTTTCGTTTTTTTCATTTTGAACTGATAATGGAATGGGGAGAACTTGAGTATCTATATTTTTTGACATATTTTATATCGGGGCTTAGAGGTGGAGCATTTGAACTAAGTACTTTCTTCATGATCTTTGTAATTATATGCCTTGAAAATATATATGGCTTTCTTTTGACACCGAGGCTCATCTTTTGACTCTTGTGATTAATTCCCATGTTCTCCAATTTTATGATGATTGTGCTAGCTGCTTTAACTTAAGAGTCGGGTCTGAAGCATCCTGAGTGAGTCATGTGCATTGTGTGAGGTGAGATTTTGGTGTACTCTGTGCCATCCTTGATAGTCTAGAACTTGCCCCGTGTGTGAGTCGAAGCGAAATGATTAAGTCTTGTAAGTTTGGAAAGTGATATAGGCTTTCTTTGATTGACAATTTTGCCTTTTTTCCTACCAGTGATAATATTATCCGTAGTCAGCCCTTTTGAGCATGTAAACCTTTTCTTTGGCAACCACATTACAAGATGAACCCCCTTTGTTCTTAATCAAATCTTGTTGAACCTTTACCTCCGAAAGCACTTAAGTAGCTAGAAGAGCAAATAAAGAGATTGGGAAACTTTTGAGTGGAACCATAGAAAGGCAGAAAAGGTGCACTTGTGTATAAACAAAAAAAATAGTAGCCAGAAAATACCAAATTGAGGAGAGTGAAAGAAAAAAATGAATAACACCTCCATATCTTTGTCTGGACTAGTAAATATCTAAATGTTGATGTGCTTAATGAAGAAGCGCGTAAATCTGCATGGTTTCATGGAAAGATATCGAATTGGTTATGACAAGAAGGTATGCTTAAAAGTGAAGTGTAGTGTATTAAAGTGCTTAGGAGGGTTAGTCACTATTTTCTCAAATATATCCTGCCCGTCCCTTAGCCTACATTACAACCTATAAAGTCCTACTTGATCCTAAAATTTACGAGCTTAAATTAGTAGAGACTTACACTACGGGCAAGCCTATGGTACCAAGTTGTGTGGCATAAGAGTTTCTTTGTGAGAGTGAGCGAATTCTTTCTATATTTGAGTCCTTAAACTATACTTGAACTTATATTGAGTGTGTGGACTGCTTTCTCTATGTTGTTTGTTGGTGAGGGCACATGATTTGCAAAGGATTGGTAGACACCTTGATTTTTGTAGGCACAAGGAGCGAGTCATAGGGTGGAATGCATTAGAGTCAAGTTTTGAGGCCAGGATGTTAGAAGAGTCACACAAATATTTTAAATAATCTTGGCATGAGTTTAAAACTTGGGAAAATGTATAAAGAGTGCATATGTTGAGTTCTAAGTGTTGATATAATCCATTGTCATTGGTGTGACGCTTGAGTATGTTTTGAAAGGTATTTCTTGCCTATGCGCTTAATTTTAAGTTGCTCGAGGACGAGCAAGAGTTTAAGTGTGGGGTGGTGATAAATGATGAAAATTGCATATTTTTGAGTATATTTTCATATTAATTCTTCTGTGAGTCGCCGGATTTTATGTGGTTTTCGAAGTGAAATATACTCATTATGTGTAGGAACGAGTTTGGATGTTAAATGATCAAAATAAGACAATTCGACACAGAAAGAAGAGACGGAAAGAATTGGGAGCTCGTCCAATTTCGTGCGTAGAACGAAAATGGACGCGAAAAAGGAGAAAAATGAAGGCACAAAACAGCGAAACGAAGCGAAGGCACGGATCGCTTCTGCGAACTGGAAAATTGCAAAAGTCGAGTCCGTGTCCAAGTTTGCGCACTGCACAAAAGTTGACGCGTCCTCCAGCTTATCCGAGGTTGGATTGAAAACTTCCGCCCCTCATCAACCCTAGGTCATATAAATGCATCCTAAAACACCACTTTGAAGGGAGAGGAGACTTTAGGAAGCCAAGAACATGCTAGGAGCAAGCAGGAGAAGGATTCAACTTCACGTTTTTCCCTCTTTCTTCCTCTATCTCAATTATTGGTTATGGATTCTAGTATTGTAGTTTTGCACACTATTATGAATAGCTAATTTTTTATCTAGGGTTTTGATTGAACGTTTTAGAGGATGAATTCTTGTTATGTTTTTATATAATTGAGCCGTTAGATTTCTCTACTTGTTCAACTACGTGTTTGTTGTTGTTGATTGAATGGCCATCGATTGACTGTGCTTATTTAGTGTGTATTGCTTGGAAAAGGGTACATATTTAGGTAGTTGTTAAACAACATCACTCCTAACGTATGTGAGGGATCAATACGGAGGGTTTAAAGGTAGGATTAGGAATAACGAAGCCTTGGTGCGATCTTAGTGTTGATACCCAATTTTTCCCTGTATATTTTTATATGCAAAATATCTTTAAAAAATAGCATATATATGCATATATAAGTATGTCCAAGTATCTTATTATTTTTCTCATAATTTTAAAGGTTTTTAAACTGATTTATTTCCCTTTTTCATCCATAAAAACCCAATGATTATTTCCAAAATTGTTATTTTGGTAATTCATTTATTGGAATTTTATATTTATATTAAAATATGGCTAAGGTATTTTTTACACATTTTTTTATAAATTTATTTGGTATTTTTAAGGATAGAATTGCATAATTGCAATATTAGCCATGTTTAGGTTAAAATTCGTCTCATATTCATAAAAGGAGATTTCATATTTTTAAATGGATAATTATGTATTATAGATCATTTTGGTGCTTTCAATTTATTCCAGAAATCAATTACCATTTTTTATAATTTTAAAAGGGAAAATTGGCTATTTAAATAATAGCCCAATTCGTTTCAATTTTAGCCTAAAATCTTACCCCAAATTGGACCCCAATTTCAATTAAAACCCGACCCAGGCCCCAATTACCCCTACCCGACCCAAAACCATATTAAATCCTGGCCGTTGATCTAAAAGATCAACGGCCCTCATCCGTTCTTACCATTTTAAGACAAACGACCCCCCACCCAAACCCCTCATTTGCCTTACTCGTCTCTATCTCTCTAACCTCTGGTTCTCTCTAGAACCTTCCCCCCTTCCCCTCCTCTCCGATGAGTTCCCTTCATCTTCTCCGGCCACCTTCTGACCTGAATCCATGGTGGTTTCACCACCCACCAAGCCACCTATGGCCCCTCACGTTTGGTTACTGAATTTTTCATGACTTGACCACGAAGAGTTGGGTCTAGACCTCTGTCGATTCAAGTTCCACGACCATCTCCGGCCTTGCCCCGGCAAGCCGTGTTTGTTCGAGCCCGGCCTCAACTCCTCCTGCTTAGATCCAAGCCTTTCTCACCGCTTGGGTTCCTCTGAAAACCCTAGCTTTGAGGTTTTTCTGATCTCTTTAGATCTGTTCCAGATTTATGCTTTCCCTAAGTTTCTATATTATTTTCTAATTTTTTTTAAAGAAAGTTATGCTTTCAAAACCTTTATTTCTGATCTAGGGTTTTGAGTTATGTTTTTCCGATTTTCTTGTGTGTTTCTCTGATTTTCTTCTCTTGTGTGTTCTCTACTATGTTTCTCCTACTGTGTTCTTGTTAAATCTCTGCTACCATGTTCTTCTATTATGTTGCTCGTACTGTGCTCTTGTTAAGATTTCCCTACCATGTTCTTATTTGTTTCTTCTACCAGTTCTTCCACTGTTGTTTCGCATATTACTTTTCGCTTTGTTTCTCATGAGTTTCTGTTACTGAAAAGCATGTCGAAGGTCCCAGTTCCTTTCTGAGACCTTTGAACTTGTTTCGACTAGTATCTTTTGCTTTCTTGATTACTCGCCCTCCCTAAAAATTAGGGGGTTCATACGGGTTTGAGAACATTGGCTATATGATATGTTTGCTCTTTATCTTTAAAGCTGTTTGATTTCAGAAACCCTAACTATTTCGAGGTTCTGAACTTCTTTCTCAATTGAGTCTCGAAATTCTTTGTCTCAACCTCTGTCTCTTTAAGCAATTCTCATTTTCCACTAAAACTTTTCTAAGGTCTTTTACACTGGATCTTTTGTATGCTACTAGATGCTACTTCTCTTCTACATTGCTAACCTATGTGACTAACATGCTCCTATAATCTATTATCTACTGATTTTGCATTGACACATCTTCTTAACATGTTTGTATGCTCTTTATATGCGCTGAACTTCCCCTCTAAAATGGCTTTCAAATTTTGATTAGTTTCAGACTTCCTTCTGTATAGGTTTGATTGATTTCTTTCCTTGTTTGTTGATTTCCCTATGACTCGATTTAAGTTATTTGACTTTCCTTAACTTTTCTGACTTGGTTCATTCATTGACCAGTGATTACAAAATCTCTGATCTTTGATTTACTGGCTACTAGTTGATTTCTCTTACCTTATTTATGCAACCGTGTATTTCGAAGCTCTGCCCCTAAAATAAACTTCTATGTATTTACCCCTAATTGCCCACTTTGCACAAAATGCTTGTTTGATTTCTTTCCTTAAATAACTTTTACCGTTTGAATCTGAATTCCTTAATTAAAGAAAATCTTCTGTGATTAATTCTTAATTGATATTCAGTTCCTTAACTGTTTTCTTACCTTATTTCTGCCTGATTTTCACACTATAAATGCATGACTCTTTCATTAACACGGGCACTCACTCATAGTCTTTCTGAACTCACACTTACACGCAATAGTATTTTCTCTTATTGTCTGCATCGTGGCCTGTTTGCAAGACTTACTGCTTTTCTCTGCTTGTTTCTTTGAAGCTGGTATGTTCTGATTTAAGTTTCAGCACCACAACAATGTGTCTATCCCTGTCTACTTACTGCTTTTGTATAGTTCAGCATTACTGATTTCTTTTCCTGCTTGTTCTGTTATGAATCCCTATTCCCCACCCCCTTGTGTGTTAAAGCTATGGTTTGGAGCATGGCAATACGTAAATTGTTGCCCATGAATCAAACCTGATCCCTTGGGATCCTAGCCTCTATTAATGTGTGTTAGGACAAGCTCATGGTATGCTAGCATTCTCCATTGTTGCGCATGCCCACAGCCTGCCCTTGCCTCTTCCCCATTCCCCTGAACCTCTTATGTGTGCTTATTTCCCTCTCCTTTTCCCCTTTCCCCTCTCAGAATTCCGCTTCTGCACTTGCACTCTCTCTTAGTCTTTAAGTTCTGCCCCCCCTCTTGTGAGCCTTGCCTTTGGACCTTGAGTTCCCTCTGAACTTGGACACTTGAGGGCTGGCCTTTCCACACTGCACCTGTGTTAATCTGGTAATACATTTAGGTGTGAGCATTGCTCGGAGTCCCTTTGAGGCTCTTAGGAAACTTTGACACACTCGAAGGGGAGAAAGTCTTTGAATCTTACGGAGTTGGTTTACCTCGTATTTCAGACTTGAAGTCTGAATCAGGCTCTCCTTGGTTGTACTTGTATTTGTATTTTTTTTCTGATGTATTTTTTTACTTTAATCTGTCCGGTAATAACTTGTAAAACTCTTGGGGACGGCTAGTGAAAAGGGCGGGTAACTATGCATGCAAAGGGTAGATACCATGTCTATAGTTATCTTGAATTCTGCATATTCAAATGCATATAGAAATCATGCCTATAGGTACCTTTGAATAATTTCTGCATATAGAAATCACGTTCATAGGGTTCTTAAAGTAATTTCTGCATTTAGAAATCATGTTCATAGGGTTTCAAACAATTCTCGCATATAGAAATCATGCCTATAGGCTCTTCTAGATCCTGTGTATTCATTATCATCTAGAAATTATGTCTATAAGTATCTGGAAATCTGAATTCTGCATATGCATATAGAAAATATGCCTATAAGACCTTTCAAATCCTGTATATTCATCTTTTCATCTAGAAATCATGTTCATAGGTTTAAAACGAGTCTTCTGCATTTTTATACCATACCACAAAAGGCTTAAAACCAACTATGCATAGAAAGTATGTCTATAGGAACTATTAGTTGAATCTGAATCGCTTCATTCGCGCATAGAGCTAAAACCAGTAATAACGATGTATCATCATTTGCAGAACTTACAGCCTTCGTAAAAACTTGCCTTTCTTTAATAATCTGACTATCTTTTTAACCAGTACGTATTCAGTTTATTGTTATTGCGCTCGTAATTCAGTAGATACCATGCCTATAGGATCCTTGTCCAACACTTAGGCAAGCCTTAGGGTAAAATTAAATCCATTTCTGTTAATAGCTACAACCAGCAGGCAGGTCTGATTCGGGTTTCTTATCTGAAATATGAGGTAAATCAGCCTGCCCTAGCCTTTAAGCTCTCGCATGTTTAATGCTTAATCAGACCTTAACTAGTATGTGTAAGTTGTGCTAAAAAATGTGTTTCTTTGTTAAAAGGGATATATCTGAGCCTTTGCGTGTTATGTACTTTTCCCTAACTTGCTATACATGTTTTGTATGTCGCCTTAGAATTTTTGCCTTTAAACCCACAAATAAGCCTAACATCCCTACCTCCCTTAGGATTAGTAGTCCTAAATGCCCCGGGACTGATAGGATTGGGACGGGTAGTAGCATGCAATAGGTAAGCGAGACCATTCCGCGCTTAATACCTTAACGGGGTGGGAAGGGTAGATATGGACATGATGACCACGCGATAATGTCACGTGTAGCCCCTCATTGAGGAGTGATTACCGGGCATTGTGTGGGGTGATCCATATTATTAATAAACCTAGGACCCCCTCCCTTTATTCTTTCTTTCCAGTATTTTAAACTATTTTTTTTATAATCAGCTTTTCTAATTGTTATTTCAAACCTTGTTTACTTTCAAACCATTATGTGATAAAAAAAATCCCCTCTTATTTGAGCCTTATTTGTCTATATGCTAATTGTACCCAAATTCACAATAATAGTCTGGCCAGGAACCACACTAGTGGATTCTGAGGGGGTGCCTAACACCTTCCCCTTAGAATAATTTCAAGCCCTTACCCTATCTCTGGTTACTCAAAACAAGCCTCTTTGGTGTCCTAATACACCCTAATCATTAGGTGGCGATTCTTTAAATCAAACCCAATTCCCAAAAGGAATGAGTTGTCCTCCCCAAGTGTCACAAACCTGATTTCCGCGGAGGAAAAAGGGGGCGCGACAGCATGGCGACTCTGCTGGGGATCTTTTAAGGCTTTTACCATTTCAGACCTTTATTGTGAATTTATGCTTCTTCACGCACAATTATTTGTTAATTTCTTTTAAGCATTCAATTTTCTTTTCGATTGCAAAGCTGATGATAATAGGCGAAATCTAGATGATATAGCTATTATTTATGCGTCCGCTTGATTATATTTCAAGGTCATATTATGATTAATTGATGAAATATGGGCTCTAATTGTGAATTGTATATATTTCAGGTTAAGGAGCATATATTGTGCAAGAAAATGTGATTTGGAACCATTTTGGAGCAACAAAGACCCCTCGGAGCTGAGTATGGTTGAAGACAAGGCAAAAATCAAGGCCACTGCACAACTGGGCTAGCGCGCCCATATGCGCGCCCGCGCTAAAACTAGCGCGTCCAAAGACAGAAACTCAGTGAGTAGCTAACAGTGAAACACTATCTATGAATCTAGAGTTGAACTCGAAAGTGGAAATTCTAGGTTGCATATAGAATTAAATAGAGCAGGTTCTTGAACCCGGGCCTCGGGGAACGGATTTGCAATTGGGATAGACATATACCCACTTGCCTTGCTTGGTTAAAATACAGGAATTGTAAATGCGTTCTTGTTAATCTTAATTCCATAGAAATATAGGCATTGAGTCAACTTGAGCAGGCGAGTAAGAAGTCGACAGATTCTTACGAGTAATATAAACCTTGTCAATCAATAACCTAGATAAATCGATTAGTCATCTTAAGCTAAGGACACAACCAGATTGTTAACTAGCCCGTGACCCTGGAATATCCTCTCCTACTGTGTGTTATTCGAAACTGCTATTCGTTTGGTTAATTGCTTTAGTTAGATTATTTCTTGATAATTTAGGTAGTAAAATAAGTACATCTTTATTCTGTGATGCATCTCTTGAATAAGTAAAGTAATTGGGTTTGAGTCAGTCAATAGTTGATCACAAGTCTTCGAGGGAACGATACTCTACTNAGGCAAACAAGTTCAACAACAAGTAAACACATAACCACAGATAATAGTTTTTAGGCCTGGCCTCACGGGTACGGACCACGTCTCAATCCCTCGTGGAGCACACCCACACGCCCGTCACCTAGCGTGGGTATCACTACCAAATAATCATATGATATCAATTTCTCCGGGTTTATACCCTCAAAGCCAGAGTTAAAACTGTTACTTACCTCAACAGCGTAAAATCCTACTATGGGATGTCCTCGTCCCTCGACTCGGTCTCCAAAAACTTCGAATCTAACCATAATCAGAATACTACTATCAACATAGTCTAAAGAATCGAATTACACAATAAAAACTACATAAACATGCCAAAAATCTAAAATCGGCCAAAACTCGACCCCCGGGCCTACATCTCGGAATCAGTCAAAAATGGCAGAATAATAATCCTCGTCCTCTCCCAAGTCTAACCATATAAAATTTGTCAAAATCGGACTCCATTTGGTCCCTCAAATCCTCACTTAAAACTCTCCAATACTCAAACCCTAGCTCCCTCAATTTCACTTTGAAATCATCAATCAAATCCCAAAAACGAAGATGGATTCATAAATTATAATCAAAATAGAGTAGAGTTACCCCAATCCATATGGTGAAAATCGCCTCCAAAATCGCCCAAATCCGAGCTCCCCAACTCAAAATATGACCGAATGAACAAACCCTAATTTTGTATATTTTTCTACCAGTTATTCTGCCTCGTTTCTGGTGCCAAACTATCCCGAAACTCGTATTTTATGCCTCCAATGGATTCCTTGTGAAATTCTAGTCAAGTTAGGCTTTTGAATCACTCAATTTGACCTTATAACGAAGGAGATATGTAGGTTTTAATATTTGCAAATAGTGCAGATTTTTAAATACGCTGCTAGTGGCAATTTCGTAATTAATCTGAAAAATCTAGCAACCTAATTCTTAGTAAAATGACCACAAAATCCGCATACGATATCCAAATTCGATGATTCTTTTTGCTACAGGTCCGTAATTACAATATGAATCGAATGCTTCAATCAAAAAAGAAATCGGAGCTCATTTGTTCAATATGATATCATTTATGCTTGAAGAAACGGCGTCGAAACATAAGAAAAATGAGCACAACACAACCCAAACCTATCCGAAACTCACCCGAGGCCTTCGGGACCTCAACCAATAATTCCAACAAATCATATATCACTACCCGAACTTAGTCGAACCTCTGAAACACCCAAAATAACACCAAAACGCCTAATCAACCTCGAATTCAAGCCTAAGACTTTTAAACTTTCAACTTTTGCCAATTCAAGCCTAATTCTACCACGGACCTCCAAATTATATTCCGGACATACTCCTAAGTCTAAAATCAACCAACGAACCTAATCGAATCATAAAAATCCAAATCCAAATTCGTTTACTCATAAGTCAACTTCCGGTAGACTTTTCTAACTTAGCTTTCTAACTAAGAGACTAAATGATCATTTCACTCCAAAACTACTCTGAACCCAAACCTACCAACTCGATATAACTCAACACAGCTGAACAAAACATAAAGAAATAGAAATGAGAGAACGGGGCTACAACTCTTAGAACGACTAACCGGGTCGCTACATCCTCCCCCTCTTAAACAAACGTTCGTCCTCGAATGAGTCTAAAAACATACCTGGAGTCTCAAATAGGTGAAACCTTCAGCAATACCTTCTCGTCACATTCAAATCATATGAACTCATCTCGCGGTCACATCATAGTCACCACATAGCCCTCAAATCACGAATCCCATTAATAGGGACACCAACGGACATATAAGCACGTGCTCACACAATCAAAATTTTCGTACTCCAGCTACAGACAAAACCCGGCCTCAAGTACCCCAGACTGGCCCAACATAAACACACAGAAATCACATCTCGCACCTCATCCAGGGAATCATAATCCGTCATTGCACAACTGATACCGAGCGCTCATGTGCGCATACGAACGCGTAGAAGGAATTCAAAGAGTTACACTTTAAGCTGAATCAATACCGCACGATAAGAATTCAAGAAGGTGAAGTTTTCCTAAAAGTTCTGCAGCCTCTCGAAGATAAGTACAGACGTCCGTACCGATCCGCAAGACTCTACTAAACCCGCTCATGACTCGTGAGACCTATGTAACCTAGGCTCTGATACCAACTTGTCACGACCCAAAATCTAACCATGATCGTGATGGCGCCTATCGTGTTACAAGGCAAGCCTATTTCCCAAAATATTACTACTAATTAATTTTAAGGATTTAATAAAACAATACCAACATTCCAATTTCTCATAAACTAAATCAACTTTAAATATAATAAATATAAAAATACGGAAGCTAGCCCCAAACATCGGGGTGTCACTAAGTCATGAGCGTCTACACTATGAACTAAGATATATAAACTGTCTAACTGTCCAAAGAAGAAATGACAAAAGGAGTAACAAGGTCCTGCGGACGCTGGCAGCTACCTTGCAGTCTCCAATTAAAGTCGGCCTTAACTCAATGATCACCGCGCTCTAACTCACCTGGCTCTGCACATAAAGTGCAGGGTGTAGTATGAGTACAACCACCTCATTAGTAACAGAAATAACTAAGGAACTGAGCAGTAGTGACGAGCTGAGCAAAACATTCCAATTATTTATTTTCACAAATTACAATAACCATGAATAAATAGGTAAATTCCATAAAACCAACAAATGCCACAAAGAAATTTAACAGATAAATGCAGCAACAACAAAAGTAAATGCAATCTCACAGCAATGTCACTCCATCACTCAGCACTCCTCGTCCTTTCCTGAGTCTAACCATATAAAATTTGTCAAAATTGGTCTCCATTTGGTCCCTCAAATCCTCAGTTAAAACTCTCCAATACTCAAACCCTAGCTCCCTCAATTTCACTTTGAAATCATCAATCAAATCCCAAAAACGAAGATGGATTCATAAATTATAATCAAAATCGAGTAGAGTTACCCCAATCCATATGGTGAAAATCGCCTCTAAAATCGCCCAAATCCGAGCTCCCCAACTCAAAATATGACCGAATGAACAAACCCTAATTTTGTATAATTTTCTACCAGCTATTTTGCCTCGTTTCTCGAGCCATACGATCCCGAAACTTGTATTTTATGCATCCAATGGATTCCTTGTGAAATGCTAGTCAAGTTTGAATCACTCAATTTGACCTTATAACGAAGGAGATATGTAGGTTTTAATATTTGCAAATAGTGCAGATTTTTAAATACGCTGCTAGTGGCAATTTCGTAATTAATCTGAAAATCTGGCAACCTAATTCTTAGTAAAATTACCACAAAATCAGCATACGATGTCCAAATTCGATGATTCTTTTTGCTACAGGTCCGTAATTACAATACGGATCGAATGCTTCAATCAAAAAAGAAATTGGAGCTCATTTGTTCAATATGATATCATTTATGCTTGAAGAAATGACGTGCG
This sequence comes from Nicotiana attenuata, assembly GCF_001879085.1. Taxonomy (NCBI): domain Eukaryota; kingdom Viridiplantae; phylum Streptophyta; class Magnoliopsida; order Solanales; family Solanaceae; genus Nicotiana; species Nicotiana attenuata. Next base: position 9,130 of record NW_017673922.1, on the reverse strand, counting down.
GAGTATGGTGGGAAATGTATTAGGTTAGAGGGGGGTCATTTGGAATTAAAAATCGTAAGAACAAATACGGGCCGTTGATCTCAGAGATCAACGGCCAGGATTAGGGGAGCCTGGGTCGGGTTTAATTTGATTTGGGCCTGGGGTGAATTGGGTTGATATTATTAAAGGGGTCTGGGTTGGTATTAAAAGGTTAGGTCCAAAAATTAGAGAAATTAAAAGGTTATTTGTTAAATACCCAAGTAATTGAATAAAAATCATTTAATAAAATAATTAACAATGAGAAAAAATATTTTCATGCATAGGAGTGCTTCAAAATAATTATTCAATACTTTAGTAATATAATGGACCAATTTCTGGTAAGATCATGCAGTGATGTGTACGTGGTCTATCAGTGCAATTTTAACCAAAAGGTGTAAATCTGGCCATTTTGGGAAATAATTGGAACTTAATAGGACCATAAATGGGAATATTAAATCAAGAGATGTTTTAAAATCATCTATAATGCAATTTTGTAATTATTTATATGAATAAAATATTGAGATAAATTAATTCAACAAAATGTTAAAATTATAGAAAAATACCAACTGTTCCTAATGCATAGTTTTAAAGGTATATATTCATTTCAAAAATATAATAGGGAAAAATTGGGTATCAACAGTTGCCCCTCTTTACCCAGGAAGGATGAAAGAGTTTTCTGGTAAGAAATAATGGCCAATTTTGACCGAATGGGATGTTTTGAAAGATAGAGGCCAGACTCTGGTCTTTGAGCTGCCTACATATCCCTGGTTTTACAGGAATCAGGCCATGTGTAGTTCCAGATCCATTGGCGGAATATACAGATGAAGTTATTGCAAGAACGGACGCGAGATTTCGGGATGGGTGAATGAGTGGTTATGGTGAACGGTCAAGTTTAAGATAGTTGAAGGGACTGGAGCGAGGGTCGCTCCTGCTGGGATAGCGGTTGCTTACTGGTCACCTGCAGATAAAGAGATGCTACGAACATGTATTTGTGCGGAAATTTAAACATGATGCGGATTCCCTTCGGACCATGAAAGATTTCTTTGGACGGAGCGGATGATGTCCTTAGACCATGATGTCCTGGGCCATGAATTGTGAGATAAGAGATTTACAGGCCATGAAATGATGTTTTCGGGCCATGAAAATGGTGCCTCCGAACCATGTCGCCTTTGAATAATGATATGCAAATTTGAGAGATCCTCAGGCCATGGTATGGTGTCTTCCGGCTATGAGGATGATGCCTTTAGACTATGGCGCCTTTGGACAGGTTGGCGATATTTCAGCGCATGAGATGCAACAATATGATGCTAAAGTCAACAAGACAAGGCTTAGTCTCGTGAGGTTGAGGGCAGAGCTTAGCCCGAAAGAGGAGCAAATAGATAGTGCCGGAATAGAGCAACATTTATGCAAGGAGGGACAATGCTTAGTCCCACGAGAAGACAATGCTTAGCCTTATGCAAAAATCGAAGACAAAGCTTAGTCTCATGCAGGATGCGGGACAGGGCTTAGTCCCATGCAGATGGAAGGCAGAGCTTAGCCTTATGCAAATATAGAGGCAGGGCTTAGCCTCATACGAGGTTGCAGGACATGGCTTAGTCCCATGCAAATGAAAGGAAGAGCTTAGCCTTATGCAAATATAGAGGCAGGACTTAGCCACATGCAAGGTTCGGGACAGGGCTTAGTCCCATGCAAATAGAAGGAAGAGCTTAGCCTTATGCAAATATGGAGGCAGAGCTTAGCCTCATGCAAGGGGGGAGACAGAGCTTAGTCTCATGCAGGATGCTGGACAGGGCTTAGTCCCATGCAGATGGAAGGCAGAGCTTAGCCTTATGCAAATATGGAGGCAGGGCTTAGCCTCATGCAAGATGCAGGACAGGGCTTAGTCCCATGCAGATGGAAGGCAAAGCTTAGCCTTATGCAAATATGGAGGCAGGGCTTAGCCTCATGCAAGGTTCGGGACAGGGCTTAGTCCCATGCAGATGGAAGGCAAAGCTTAGCCTTATGCAAATATGGAGGCAGGGCTTAGCCTCATGCAAGATGCGGGACAGGGCTTAGTCCCATGCAGATGGAAGGCAGAGCTTAGCCTTATGCAAATATGGAGGCAGGGCTTAGCTCATGCAATATTCGGGACAGGGCTTAGTCCCATGCAAATGGAAGGTAGGGCTTAGCCTTATGCGAATATGGAGGCAGGGCTTAGCGTCATGCAAGATGTGGGACAGGGCTTAGTCCCATGCAAAGAAGGAGTAGTGATATATTCTTAGCTGGAGATATATTCAGTGTCTGGTGGCCCGATTGATAGTGATTTTGTTGCGTGTATATATTTGCGAATGCTGCTGTTTCATCAGATGTGCCTGCGCTCAAAGAAAAAACTGTGAGTTTTGTAAGGGGAGGTTGGTTCGTGCCTTCGTCCTCTGGCTCTATTCCTCCGTTCTGGAGGCCTTGTTTGAGTTTCCCTGGGTAACACCTGTCTGTTACAGAAATAGAGTTTTTCGAAAATATGCAATTATTGATGAAAATAGAGTTATTTTAGCAAACATAGTGGAATATCAAGTAATATAGATGAACTAATGACTGTAACATATTTCAGAGACATTGCAGCTTTCTTGTGTTAGAATTTTGAGGGTCCTCCTCAAAATTCTGCCCCAATTTGGTAGATGATCCTTCAGCCATTTGCGAGCAACGAACTTGTTGAACTTTCTTCGGAATTTTGAGAACCCTTCTCAAAATTTTGCCCCAGTTTCTTAACCAATTTCTGACTCTCTGGCATGCGATGGCGTCGGCTGAACTTGCTCTAGAATTTTATGGGTCCTCCTCAAAATTCTTCTCCAGTTCTGGGTCCTGGGGGAAATGAAAATTTTATTATGATATGACTGAACCCACAGGGATGCCTACGTATCCCCTCTTAAACAGGAATCAGGTCAAGCGTAGTTCAATTACATCAGATGGCGGAATGTAAATAGTCTACACATAGTATCTCTTGACTGCGTCTGAATTGATTGGTTTTGGCCAGACTTCTCAGTCCATTTCTGCAAGTATGAGTGCTCCTCCTGTTAGAACCCGGTGAACCATGTAAGGACCTTGCCAGTTGGGAGAGAATTTCCCCTTGGCTTCATCTTGATGTGGAAAGATCTTCTTCAATACCAGCTGTCCTAGTGCAAACTGTCTTGGTTTGACCCTTTTGTTGAAAGCTCTGGACATTCTATTCTGATAAAGCTAACCGTGACATACTGCATTCATTCTTTTTCCATCTATAAGGGCCAACTACTCATAGCGCCTCCTTATCCGTTCTGCATCGCTGAGTTCGGCTTCCTGTATGATCCTTAAAGAAGGGATCTCTACCTCGGCTGGGATGACAACTTCGATACCATAAACCAGCATGTAGGGAGTTGACCCGGTTGATGTGCGAACTGTAGTGCGGTCTCCCAACAAAGCAAAGGGTAGCTTCTCGTGTCATTGTTTGTGGTTTTCTACCATCTTCCTTAGTATCTTCTTGATGTTTTTGTTGGCGGCTTCTACGGCTCCATTTATCTGAGGTCTATAGGCTGTGGAATTCTTGTGCTTGATTTTGAAAGTTTCACACATGGCTTTCATCAGATCACTATTGAGATTGGCGGCATTATCAATGACGATGGACGACAAACAATACGATCCTTGACAAAGTCTGTAACGACCTTCTTGGTTACAGCTTTATAGGATGCAGCCTCTACCCATTTTGTGAAGTAGTCAATGGCCACTAGAATAAACTTGTGCCTGTTTGAAGTAGTGGGCTTGATCAAACCGATGACGTCCATTCCCCATGCGGCGAATGGCCAAGGAGAGCTTGTTGCATTGAGCTCATTTGGTGGCACCTTTATCATATTGGCATGCACTTGACAATGGTAGCATTTTCGGACATACTGGACGCAATCTGTCTCCATGGTCATCAAAAAATAACCGGCCCTGAGTATCTTCTTGGTCAAGACAAAACCATTCATATGCGGGCCGCAGGTCCTAGAATGTATCTCCTCAAGTAACTTAGAAGCCTCTTTTGCATCGACACATCTTAGCAATCCCAAATCAGGAGTCCTTCTGTACAAGTTTCCTCCGCTGTGGAAGAAGTGATTGGACAATCTCTGGAGTGTGCGTTTCTGAGTATGGTTCGAAGGCTCCGGGTATTCTCCTTTCGCCAAATATTTCTTGATGTCATGGAACCAAAGTTTTCCATCCATTTCTTCTTCAACATGGGCACAATATGCCGACTGATTATGAATTCTCACCGGGATGGGATCAATGAAATTCTTATCTGGATGATGTATCATGGATGACAAAGTGGCCAATGCATCGGCAAACTCGTTCTGAATTTTGGGCACATGCCGAAACTCTACCTTCGTGAACCTCTTTCTCAATTCCTCTACACGGTGCAGATATGGCAATATCTTAGAATTCTTGGTGGCCCACTCTCCTTGTACCTGGTGCACAAGCAAATCTGAATCACCGATTACCAGCAGCTCCTGAATATTCATGTCAATTGCCATGTTGAGTCCTAGTATGCAGGCTTCATATTCTGCCATGTTGTTGGTGTAGGGGAAAGTGAGTTTGGCAGATACCGGATAATGTTGACCTATTTCTTATACCAAAAACCGCTCCAATGCCCACTCTTTTGAAATTTGCAGCTCCATCAAAAAACATCATCTAATAGTCGTATGCTTCAGTAATGTCCTCTCCTACGAATGACACCTCTTCATCATGAAAATACATTTTCAAGGGTTCATATTCTCCTCCCACAGGATTTTTAGCAAGATGGTCTGCCACTGCTTGTCCTTTGACTGCCTTTTGAGTTACATAGACGATATTGAACTCACTTAACAGTATTTGCCACTTGGCTAACTTTCCAGTCGGCATGGGTCTCTGAAATATGTACTTCAAAGGGTCCATCCTGGATATAAGGTATGTAGTGTAGGCACAGAAGCAATGCCTCAATTTCTGAGTCGTCCAGGTCAAAGCACAACAAGTACGTTCCAGCAGAGAGTATCGTGCTTCATAAGGTGTGAAATTCTTACTCGGGTAGTATATGGCTTGCTCTTTTCTCCCTGTCTCGTCATGTTGTCCCAGAACACATCCGAAGGCTCCATCTAATACAAATAGATAGAGTAGCAAAGGTCGACCTGGCTCTGGCGGGACCAAGATCGGCGGTGTGGACAAGAACTCCTTGATTTTGTCGAAAGCTTTCTGATAGTCCTCGGTCCAGCTTGTTTCGGCATCTTTTCTCAGCATCTTGAAGATAGGTTCACATGTAACTGTGGACTGCGCTATGAAGCGACTGATATAGTTGAGACGTCCTAGGAAGCTCATCATATCCTTTTTGCTCCTAGGCAGCGGTAACTCCTGAATAGCCTTAACCTTAGACGGGTCCAGCTCGATCCCTCGACGACTGACAATGAATCCCAGTAGCTTTCCTGCGGGAACCCCGAATGCACACTTTGCGGGGTTCAGTTTTAAGTTGTCCTTAATCTGTCAAAGAACTTTCTCAAGTCCGCTATGTGATCCGCGGCCCTCTTGGATTTGATAATGACGTCGTCCACACACACCTCTATTTCTTTGTGTATCATATCTTGGAAGATGGTTGTCATGGCTCTCATGTAAGTAGCCCCAGCATTCTTTAGACCGAATGGCATCATCTTGTAGCAGTATACCCCCCATGGTGTAATAAAAGCTATTTTCTCTGCGCCTTCTTCATCCACCCAGATCTGGTGATAAACCGCGAAGCAATCTACAAAGGATTGGAGTTCATGCTTGGCGCAATTGTCGATCAGGATGTGTATATTTGGCAGTGGAAAGTCATCCTTGGGACTCGATTTGTTTAAGTCTCGATAGTCAACACATACTCTGACCTTCCCATCTTTCTTCAGAACTGGTACAATGTTGGCTAACTAGGTTGGGTATTCAACCACTCTGAGGACTTTGGCTTTGATCTGCTTAGTAACATCCTCCTTGATTTTCAGGCTCATATCTGGTTTGAATTTCCTGAGTTTCTGCTTCACTGGCGGACACATGGGATTGGTAGGCAATTTGTGAGCCACTATGGACGTGCTTAAACCTGTCATATCATCGTATGACCATGGAAAGATATCCTCACACTCCTTCAAGAAACGAATGTACTCCTCTTTCTCTGTCGGTGATAAGTGAATGCTGATGCGAGTCTGCTTGACGGTTTCGGCGTCTCCCAAATTTACTGCTTCGATTTCGTCCGTGTTGGACTTAGGATTATTCTCAAAGCTCTCGACCTCCCTGACAACTTCCTCAGGTATTTCATCTTCTTCGTCCACGTCACTATCCTTATATTGCATTGCCTCATTACATGTCACATTCACCGGTCCATCAGGAAAAGTAATAATAACGTTGCAGAAAGAAAAGTGTGGAAGATAATAATGAATAGTAAATAGCAATGCATTGATTAAAACTGAGAACATCCAAAACAAGTACGGCTCGATGAATCGAGCATTTATTTGAAACAAGTAAGTCTTTAAAAACAAAATTACTTAAAATCTTAGATGCCTAGCATGGCTATAGAAATAAAATTAAGTTGTTTGCCAAGCTACCCAGGAACTCGGCGGGCCCGGGATGGTGTGTCAGTCCAGTTCCTGAGAACAGCTCCCTTCTCCACAGTTTGAATGGTGAGGCTTTCATCCTCCTCCTCCTTAATTATTGCACTGCAGCCTAAATCCTCGTCCTCCAGGAACAGATTCCTCAACCCAGCTAATGCTTCTTCTTCTGCAGTTCCCCATATTGTATCAGCTTGGTGAAATGTCTGACCCAGATGTGGCACTGGTTGCTCGAGAAGATAATAAGGTCCACGCCATGGAGGCGACCAGTCATCATACTCTTGCCATGTATATTGGTATCCGAGCCCGAAAGTAGTACCGTGACGTTTCAGCTGTATTGGTTTGGTAATACCCTGGAGATTCTTCCCAAGCCCTTTGTCGCGTTGATACCCAAACCATGCTAATATGCTTTCCATATTGTTACTCCACCATTTGTCTTTCTCAATGGCATTGACATGTTCGATGTGATGATAGGTTTCCCCTCCTAAGCTCCTTCTATTCCCGATAACCGAGATGGTTTGACTGGTGTAAATGGGTTTACTCCGTCCCCGTGAATGATCACCTCCTGATAGTTCCATTCGAACTTCACGGCCTGGTGTAGTGTGGAAGCCATAGCCCCAGCGGCATGTATCCATGGTCGGCCCAACAAAAGATTGTATGAAGCTGATATGTCAAGCACCTGGAATTCAACATAAAACCAAGTTGGCCCATCTGCAGACAAAGATTAATCTCCCCAATCGTGGCCCTTTGAGACCCATCGAAAGCTTTCACGTTCATGCTTCCTGCCCTTATTTCATGGAAACTTTTACCCAATCTTTGCAAAGTATCCAACGGACAAATGTTGAGGCTTGAACCTCCATCGATCAGAACTCCGGCAATGAATTTATCTTCGAATTGTACCGTGATATGCAACGCTCGGTTATGATTCAACACTTCAGGCGGTAGCTCATCCTCGTGGAAGATGATCTTATGACTTTCCAGCACCTGCCCTGCCATGTTGGCCATCTCTCCGCAGGTGATATTGTTGGGCACGTAAGCTTCGCTCAACACCTTCATCAAAGCATTCTTATGTGCCTCCAAATATTGCAACAATGACAGGATGGATATCTGAGCTGGGGTTTTGTTCAAATGATCAATGACGGAGTATTCCCTTGCTTGTACTTTCCTCCAAAGGTCATCTGGTCCCGTTTCAATGACTGGCTGCTTGGTAGTGGCATCCTTACTTGGTCCTCCGAAGTGTTCAGGTGTATAGATTCTTCCGGTCCTAGTCATTCCTTGTGCAACATCGGATTCCTCCATCTTTGTCTTTCCTTTTCGCCTAGTTTCGGCAACGTAATCCCAGGGTATTGCTTTTGAATCAAAAGTAGGTGTGGCTGATACTGTCACTGTGAAAGGTGTGGCCACGTCTACTTCAAATGGAACAGGGGTGGCTGCAGGTGGAGCTACCTCTACCTCAAATGGAACTGATGTAGCTATCTCAACCTCGACTGGCGACTGCGTCTGTACTACAGTTGTGGTGAGTGTGACTGCAAGTTTAAAGTCATCGCCTTCTCGAATAAGCCCAATTGACCCTTCAGGATCCCATTCTTCATCTATCTCTATCACATGTACTCCACCACCCCTATGATCCGGGAGAGGATTGTTGCGGATGTTATGTGCGGCTTCTTTTGCTTGTATGACCTTGTTGTCAATCAGTGTCTGGATTTTGTCTTTCAGTGTTCGGCACTCGTCGATGGTGTGCCCTTTCATACCGGAGTGATATGCACAAGTTTTGTTTGGGTTGACCCATTGGGATGGGTTCTCCACTGCCACAACGGGAATAGGAGTGACGTAACCAGCGGCTTTTAACCTTTCATACAATTGGTCGATGGGTTCCGCAATAGCGGTGTATTGCCTGGGTGGTTTGCCGTCAAAATTAGGTCGTGGTCTTGGGTAGTTTTGACGAGTTGGAGGTGACTGGAAATGAGATGGTTGGGAGTTATAGGTGTGATAGACAGTGGCTGGATGGGAATATCTGGGGGATGAGGGTTGATATGTAGGTGGAGGTGTTTGGTATGTGGGTGGGGGTGCTTGGTATGTGGGTGAAAGTGTTTGATATATGGGTGGAGGTGTTTGATATGTGAGTGGAGATTTTGGGCCCTAAGCCACCATTACTGCCCCAATGTCTTTCTTTTTCGATATGTCGCCTAATTGTAGTGCTTTGTTTGTGGCCTGCAGTGCCTCAAAGTTTGTTACCATCCCGCTTTTGATGCCTTTCTTCGATCCTTTCACCAAGTTTGATGATGTCAGAGAACTTATGGTTTTCAATAACCATCAATCTTTCATAATATTGCGGATCCTGTGCTCTGACGAAGAACTTGTTCATCTGTTCCTCGTCCAAAGATGGTCTGACCATTGCCGCTTCCTACCTCCCATCGAGTAGCATACTCGCGAAAAGTCTCGGTGGGCTTCTTCTTGAGGTTCTGAATGTAGAAAACATCCGATGCATTTTCTGTGTTGAACCTGAATCGGTCCATGAAATCAGATGCCAT
>NW_017673921.1:113432-115506 GCF_001879085.1 Nicotiana attenuata | reverse complement strand
CCTCGACAAGGTAGTGACGAGGCTACAGCGGGGATTTACAATATAACCTGTATACAGTATATAATAAAATCAGAAAGAAGAACAGGATAAAAAAAAGCAGTAACTTGCAAGGAATGAATACAGTTCTCGAAACATATCATTCCGAATGCACATTCGCGGGATTCAGTTTCAGGTTGTACCTTCTCAGTCTATTGAAGAACTTCCTCAGATCTTCCATGTGATCAATGGCTTTCTTTGACTTAATGATGACATCGTCTACGTACACCTCAATCTCCTTGTGTATCATATCATGGAAAATGGTAGTCATGGCTCTCATGTTGGTGGCCCCTGCGTTCTTAAGGCTAAATGGCATCATCTTGTAGCAGTACATTCCCCATGGCGTAGTGAAAGCCGTTTTCTCAGCATCTTCCTCGTCCATCCAGATTTGATGATAACCAGCGAAACAATCTACAAATGACTGCAGCTCGTGCTTGGCGCAATTGTCAATCAGGATGTGTATGTTTGGCAAGGGGAAGTCGTCTTTTGGACTGGCCCGGTTGAGGTCCCGGTAGTCGACACAGACTCTAACCTTTCGGTCCTTCTTCGGTACTGGCACGATGTTGGCTAACCATGTTGGATATTCTACTACCCTGAGAACTTTGGCTTTGACCTGCTTGGTAACTTCTTCCTTGATTTTCAAACTCATGTCTGGCTTGAACTTTCTGAGCTTCTGTTTTATTGGCGGACAGGCTGTATCGGTTGGCAATTTGTGAGCCACAATAGATGTACTCAGACCAGTCATGTAGTCGTACGACCAGGAGAATATGTCCTCATATTCTCTTAGAAACGCTGCGTATTCTTCCTTTTCTGATGGTGACAAATGAACGTTGATTCGTGTTTCCTTGATGTTTTTTGCATCTCCCAAGTTAACAATCTCAGTCTCGTCCAGGTTGGACTTAGGTCTGTTCTCAAAATTCTCAACCTCTTTAACGATCTCTTCCGGTATGCCGTCTTCCTCTGAGTCTATGTCCGTTTGTTGCGTTGTCTCGTTGCATGTTATAGTCATTGGTTCATCAAGATAAGTAATAGTAATGCTATATAAGTAATGTAATGAGAAAAAATAATAAGAGTAAGATTTGTAAAAAAATCGAAATGCTTTGATAAATTCCATAACCGTTTTTGAACATTTGAGCTCTTTCTTGCGAAAAGTAAAAAAAATGCGAAAGGAAAGTCAACTAGTAAAAATAAAAGATAGTGCGTGATGCTTGTTCAGCCTTGCTACCCCGAGGCTCGCTGGGCTTTGGTGGTTCTGATAGTCCAGTTATTGAGGCATTCTCCTCTGCTTACAGCTTGTATGGAAGGGCCTTCCTCCCCCTCCTCCTCGAAAACGACACAACAATCTATATCATCGTCTTCCAGGAACAAATTCCTCACTGCTGCTAGTGCTTCTTCTTCTTCTGACCCATAGATAACCTCGGCTGGCTGGAAAGTCTGCTCCAAACGGGGTATTGGCTGCTCCAAAGGATAGTAAGGACCGCGCCATGGTGGCGACCAGTCGTTGAATTCCTTCTAGGTATACTCATACCCCAATCCGAAGTTGGTGCCATGTTTCTTGAGCTTGATGGGCTTAGTGATTCCTTGGAGATTCTTGCCAAGTCCCCTGCCAGGTTCATATCCGCTCCAGTTTAGAATGCTTTCAATTTTGTTGTCCCACCATTTGTCTTTATCAACGGCGTTAACTCGCTCGATGTGGTGGTAAGTTTCCCCACCTATCTTTCTTCTGCCTCCGATTGCTGGGATAGTCTGGCGACTGTATATGGGATTGCTACCGTCGCCGTGAATGATCACCTCTTGGTGATTCCACTCAAACTTCACTACCTGATGTAGTGTTGATGCTACAGCCCCAACGGCATGAATCCATGGTCGTCCCACCAACAGATTGTAAGATGCTAGTACGTCTATCACTTGAAAGTCAACATCGAACCAAGTAGGCCCCATTTGCAAACACAAGCTAATTTCCCCGATAGTAGACCTTTGGGATCCGTCGAAAGCTTTGATGTTGATGGCCCCATCCTTGATCTCATGAAGCCCCTTT
>NW_017673921.1:97975-109149 GCF_001879085.1 Nicotiana attenuata | reverse complement strand
AGTCAAAGGGAATGTACGACTCTTTCAAACACGTCAAGTCTGGATTCTTCTTTAGACCCATCATTTTGAGAAAACCTCTACCCTTGTGGTTTTCCGGCATTAACAAACCCGAGAGTTTCCCACGGTATACCAGCCAGTCCTCCTATTTCCTTGAGCAGGGGTATCATCTCAATGTCTCCGAAGCGGAACATGGACCTATCACAATCCCAGAATAGGGTAGCAGCTTTTATGATTTTGTTGTTGGGTTGAATTTCCAAGAGAGAAGGTAGGTTTCCCAGGTATTTCCGGACAAGAGTCTGATCGCTGGAATGAAGATCCTTCCACCAGCATAGCAGTTTGGGGTGGATGTTGGTGACCATGCCGAATCTGGGGACTTCGTGCCTCATATTTCTGCAAGACAAAAAGGTTAGGCCCTTACCCCCACCAGTCTCGACTATCTAATATCAACAATTGGCATAAAAGCATTTTAGTTCTCCAAATAAATGCACAAAGCGTGGTAGTGTCCGTTTGGGTTTTGGGAAAATCCAGTGGACTTTGGACAAGGCTATCTTAAAGAGTCATTATGCGAACAACATACCTGACTCGGCTAGGTTTGACCATGATGCATGCATAATTAAACAGAGTAAGGTTTCTATGGGGTATTAGACTGGTACCCTTGAGCGGACAACTCAAGAGGGAAAGGCGTAAAACCGTCGACTACACTGTTGATCGACTGGTTTTACCGTAAATATGCCTTTGCCGGATTTAGGGGGTGATAATATCGGAAGGGAGCAACCACTCATTATAAGCGTTGCTATGGTATTTTGTTTGGCACGAGTGGAATATGAAGTTGAAAACATGCAGTTGCAATAATTAAAACAAGTTGTCACGTATTTGCACATTCATAAAATAATAATTACAAAAATTTAAAACAGTAATAAAGGAATGCAGTAAAGGAAGGCAGTAAAAGAAATAAGAGAAATAAACAAATGACAAGTTAGTTTTGTAATAGAAGAAGGAAATAAATGCTTAAAGGGATTAAACAAATAAAGGCATATAAGAAATGTAAAGTCAGTAATAGCTTGGAATGGTAAAAGCCTAAAGAAATCTCCAGCAGAGTCGCCATGCTGTCGCGCCCCCTTTTTCTCGCGAAATCGGGTCTATGACATTTAGGAGGACAACTCGTTCCCTTTTGGGGAATTGGGTTTAATGGAATTGAAGAGTCACCACCTAATGATTTAAGTGCATTAGGACACTTTAGAAGAGCTTGATTTTGGATAACCAGAGATAGGGTAAGGGCTTGAAATTATTCCAAGGGGAAGGTGTTAGGCACCCCTCAGAATCCACTAGTGTGGTTCCCAGCCAAGCTATTGTTGTGACTTAAGTACAAATAACACTTAGGCAAGTAGGACTTCAAATAAGAGGGGATTTTTTCACATAAAGGTTAGAAATAAACAAAGTCGGAAAGCATTAAAGAGAGTTGATTTAGAAGAAACGCTTAAAGGATTTAAAAGAAACAAAGAAACAAAGGGAAGGGGGTCCTAGGTTTATTAATAATATGGATCACCCCACACAACATCCGGTAATCACTCTTAAGCGTGATGTTATCGCATGGTCATCATACCCATATCTACCCTTTCCCGCCCCTTTAAGGTACTAAAGCGCGGAATGGTCTCGTTTACTTATTGCATGCTATTACCCGCCCCAGTCCTATCAGCCCCGGAGGTACTTGGGACTACTATCCTAAAGGGAGGAGATGTTGAGATTATTTGTGGTTTCAAAAGGTAAAAATACTAAGGCGACAAACAAAACACATATATCAAGTTTGGGGAAGCATATAAACAAATAAAAGGCTCAGACAGACCTCCTTTAAACCAAAGAAAGCACATAGTTTAGCATGTCTTGCACGTACTGTTTAAGGTCTAAATAAACTTAAAAGGTTTGAGGCAGACTAATTTACTACATAGTTCAGATAAGAAGCCCGAAGCAGGCCTACCTGTTGGTTGTAGATAGTAAAACCCGACTCAGTTTATAAGTTATCATATGGCTCGCCTAAGAGATAGACGAAAACCTATGGGCATGATATCTACAGATTTCAGAAACAAGAATATGAACTGACTACATACTGATTTAAGAAAAGTTGCCAGTTAAAAGCGAGTTTTAGAAGTGCAGAAGTTCTGCCATTGGTAATACGTTATTACTGCTAGTTTTAGACTTATAAACGAGTGAGGTGATTCAGATTCGGTTAAAGCTCCTATAGGCATGCTTTCTATGCATTTGTTCACTTTAGAACACATTTTATAGACATAGTAAAAATGCAGAAACCCTATAGGCATGACATCTAAATGCTGGGTTTTATATGAACATGACATCTGATTGTGTTTGGTTATTGAGACCTATAAACACGTTTGCCTAGTGAGAAGTGGATATGTAAGAATCAGAAAGGACCTATAGGCATATTCTCTACATGCATATGCATCCTATAGACATGGTATCTATACATGAGAGTGCAAAAATCCTATAGACATGTTATCTACATATGAGAATGCTGAAATTAGAAAATCCTATAGGCATGTTATCTACATGAAAGAATACATGATTCTTATAGGCATGGTATCTATGTGAAAGAATGCAGAAATTCCTATGGACATGGTATCTATGTGAAAGAATGCAGAAATTCCTGTAGACATGGTATCTATATGAGAGAATGCAGAAATTCCTGTAGACGTGGTATCTATATGAGAATGCTGAAATTAGAGATTCTATAGGAAGGTTATCTACATATGGAAGTGCAGAAAATCAGCAACTCCTATAGGCAGGTTATCGACCCTTTGCATACATGGTTACCTTTCCCTTGTTCACTAGCCAACCCCGAAAGTTTTATTACAACCCAGAAAAGTAAAATAAAGAAAAATACATCATAAATTAAAAATTACATCCAAGGAGAGCCTGATTCAGACTTCCTGTCTGAAGTATGAAGTAAACCAACTCCAAAGATCATATTTCAAAGCCTTTCTCTCATTTGGGGTGTGTCAGAGTTCTCTAATAGTCTCACATGGATTCCAAGCAGTGCTTACACCCCAAATACATTACCAGACTAGGACATAGTGTAGTGTGGAAAGGCCAGCCCTCAAGTGTCCAAGTCAGAGGGAACTCAAGGTCCCAAGGCAAGGCTCACAAGAGGGGCGCAAAACCTAGGAACTAAGAGAGAGTGCAAGTGCAGAAGTGGAATTCTGAAAGGGGAAAAGGAAGAGGGGAGCAATTCACATTGACACACATAGGGGAATTTGCAAGAGCAAAAGTAAAGCAGGCCGATGGGCACACCCAGCAATGGGATATGCTGGCACACCCTCCAGCCTGTTTATATAGAGGTTAAGGCCCCATTGGGTCAAACTTAATTCATGGACAACAATTCATGTTGCCATGCCTTAAGCCACAACTCTCAAACACATAGGGGCAATAGGGTAGGGGAGCAAGGATTCATAACAGAAACAGATAGAAAGATATGAGCATACTTAATTTAAACAGAAACAGTAAACTAGACATGGATAAAAGCTGTAAATGAACACATTGTGGTGATGCTGAAACTTAAATTAGGACATACTAGTTTCAAAGAAATAAATAGAGAAAATGCAGTAGTCTTGTAAAAGCCACAGTGCAGACAAGAAAGACAGTAAGAGTTCAGAAGAGACTGTGAATTGTGGAGTGGAGGATTTTTAAATCGTGTGTGCTGTGTGTTAAAGAGTCGTGTATTTATAGTGTAAGAATCATGAGGAAATAAGGTAAGAAAATAGTTGAAGAACTGATTGTCAATCAATTACACAAGACTCCCTTTAATTATGGGATTCTGATTCGAATAGGTAAAAACCAATTAAGGAAAGAAATTGAATAAACACTTTGCTCACAACATGCAATTAAGGGCACATACATAAAAAGGTTATTTAAGGATAAGGTTTTGAAGTACACGGTTTGTGCAAATAAGGTAAGAAGATCAATTAACCACCAGTAAATCAAATGGTCCGAGATTTTGTATGAATGAACCAAGTCAGAAAAAGTGAAGAAGGGTTTTACTTAGGTCGAGTAACAGAGAAAATCAGTAAACAATGGAAAGAAATCAATCAGGCTATATTCAGAAGGAAGCTTGAACTAATTGCAAATTCGAAAACTATTTAGAGGGAAATTCATCATATATAAAGAGTATGTGAGCATGAAAGAAGACTGGCATGTTACTGTAAAATATATAGAGAAATCCAGTGTAGAAGTAAAAAGGTCAAAATCACATGAAAACAAGGAAGCCCCAAACTCAATTCAGAGTCTTGAAGTTGGTCTTAAAGAATCAGTGGTTTTGAAATAAAACCCTAGTTCAATCAAATCCCATAATCAAACTTGGCGGAATTCCCAAATTTTAGGGTTTCCACCTTGAATTAAGTACATAGATGAGAAGGCAAGTAGTCGAAACAGGCTCAAAGGTTTCAGAACTGAAACCTCTTGCATGTTCCTTTCAGCAGCAGAAACTCATAAGAAAACATGATAACAAAGTAATATGCAAACACGGTAGAAGCATTCAAGGAAAAATAAAGGAAAAATACTAATAGGAACAGTAGAAAAAGCATGCTTAAAGAGGTTTTCTGGAAGAACTTTAAACAGGGTTCAGTAGAAGGAAAATAGTAAAACACTTAATAACACAGTAGAAAAGATATAGTAGGCGAGACCTAATAGAACATGGTAGAAAAGCATACACGAACATAGTACAGAAAACATAGTAGAAGAACATACGAGAACATGGTAGAAGAAAAAGCACAAGAGCATACGAGATCATAATATAGGAAAGCACAGTAAGAGAAGCATATAAGAACATGATACGAGAACACAGTAGAGACAAATACACACGAATGACAAAGAAAAATCATAAAAACACTTAAACACTTTTCAGAAAACCCTAAATCGGAAAAGAAAGGTTTTGATTGTGATTTTGAAAGAAGAGTTAGGGAAATCGTTTGAAAACTCAGGGAAAGCATAGATGCACCACAGATCTAAAGAAATCGGAGAAAACCTCGAAAGGTTAGGGTTTCAGAAGAACCCTAGAAATGAGAAAGGCTTTGAAAGGTCACCGATCTGTATCGGAGGGATCAGAACCAGGCTCAAACAACCATGGTATGCCGGAGCAAGGCCGGAGATGACCCTGAGACCTAGAATCGACGGTGGTCTGGGTTCAACCCTTCATAGTCAGGCCTTGAATCTTCAGGTATCAGGCACGTAAGAGCACCAAGAGGTAGGTGTAGGACCCTCGTAGCCTTGGAGGCCATAGATTCCGGTGGATTTCAGGGTGGAGGTGGCTAGGGTTAGAGAAGGTTCGATAGTGTTTGAGATAGGTGAGGGTTCAGGGGCGGCGGATAATTGAAAATGATTTAGGGTTGGGGGATTTGGTAAATTAAAAAGGAAAGAATGCGTGTGAGCCGTTGATCTGTTAGAACAACGGCTGGGATTAAAAGAAGAGGTCCGGGCGGGTTATTTGAGTGGGTCAGGGGCGGGTAATTTAGGAATTTGGCTGGGTAATTTGGGATTGGGATTGGGTTTAATTGGGGGTTGTTTCAGGCTAAAATTGAAATGGTTAGGGCTAGTATTTAAATAGCCATTTTTCCCTTTTTATTTTATAAAAGTAGCAAAATCACTTTGGAAATAAATTAATGGTACTAAATTAATTAATAATGTATAAATATTAATAGAAATACTGGAATCCATTTTGTAATTATAAACACAATTAATTCCTAAAATAGGCTAATATTGTAATTATATGCAATTTAGCTTTAAAATACTAAATAAATTTGTAAAAAATGTGCAAAAATTACCTTAGCAATATTTTGGTATAAATATGAGAAAACAATAAGTGAATCAAAAAATGATAATTTGGGCAATAATTATTGGTTTTTTACTGGTAAAATAGGGCAATAAAATTGGTTTAAAAATCTTTAAAAATTAAAGAAAAAAATAGGGAAATTCTTGGACATACTTATATATGCATACCTAAGCTATTTGAAAGGTATTTTGTATATAAAAATATACAGGGAAAAATTGGGTATCAACAAGCTCGTGATGGCACCTAACAACATTGTTAGGCAAGCCAACACTGATCAACTAGTGAGTTCTCGTTTATTTTATTAAACAATCCCAACATTTATTTAACTTAAATTTAAAACATTCGATAAATAATGAATTTATAAGGCAAATGAAACGGAAATGACTAAAGAAAATCATAATTATAAGGATACAAACCAAAATCAAGTCTACTAATAAGTGCCAAGGATCTAGTGTCACAAGTGTGTGGGTAACTAGTAGAATATACAAAAGAAAACTACCCTACTGTCTGAAATAAGTAGACAGATACAAGCAAAAGATAAACTCAGGTATGCTGCTGAACGGCTAGGGTGGGGGCAGCTCATCGTAAGTCTCACTCCGGATCAAGTATGCGTCCCTGGCGGATAACTAGATGCACCTGCCTCCAATCCTGTACAATTAAGAACAGAAGCGTAGTATAAGTACATAAATAATATGTACCCAGTAAGTATCCAGTCTAACCTCGAAGAAGTAGTGATGAGGGATCGACTTGACAATTACTAGGGTCAATAACAATGTTATTTAAGTGTTATGCTAAGCATGATTAGCATGAATAATAATGACAATTTAAGAACAGGGAGAAGTAAGATATTCTTTCATAAACAACATGTCAATTTCAGTCATATCATGTAACAACTTACATTTCAAGCATTTAAGCAGTATAAATCACGGGAAGTTCCAAATAAATAACATGCGCACATTATGCCGAGGTCGTACGGCCCGGTCCAACATAATATAAAATTGTGCACTGCTAGAGGGTCGAATGGAGCGAACCATAGATGCATCTATTTACTACCGAGGCGCTCGGCCCGATCCACAATTAACAATTTATTTTCAAGAAAGCACACGTTGCCCATTTACAGTCAAGTATTTCATACAAATTCTTAAGTAAGTGAGTATAACCGTCTATATTTGTTTTACACATTTCCAAAATGACTTAAGTGATTATAGTAACAAGTAAGGACGCAAGCATTGCAAGTATAGCATGATACGGGTCCTAAACTATCCGGACAGTTAGCATAATAGAAGCTACATACGAACTCTCGTCACCACGTACGTACGTAGCCCCCACAGATAGGTACATACATTTATTTAATTCACCTATGGGGTTAATTCCCTCTTACAAGGTTAGAAAGGAGACTTACCTTGCCCCAACGCTTACTTCCAAACTCAAGAATGCGCTCAAACCCTCAAATCGGAGCCGAACGATCCAAAACTATTCAAATGGGGTAAGAACTAGTCAATATATGCTCAAGAGTTCATATTCTAACTATTAAAGTAATTTTGCCAACCCTAAATGCAAGGTTCCTAAAATTCATCCCCGGGCGCACGTGCCCGGATCCCGGAAATTCTTCGAAGAAAGTTGTTACCCATAACCTTAGGATCAAGAATATATGATTTCTACTACATTCCA
Organism: Nicotiana attenuata; assembly: GCF_001879085.1. Classification (NCBI taxonomy): domain Eukaryota; kingdom Viridiplantae; phylum Streptophyta; class Magnoliopsida; order Solanales; family Solanaceae; genus Nicotiana; species Nicotiana attenuata. Next base: position 101,642 of record NW_017673921.1, on the reverse strand, counting down.
TAACAAATTTCGTGGTTAAATCTCATGTTTATCAAAAACCTAGGTTATACTCTATAATTTCCACTAATTTACATGTTGTAATCTACCCATAAACTATGCATTAGACTCACATTATGTAGAAATTACTTCCCTCACAAAGCTAGGCTGAAATATCCCCTTTTGAAGCTCCTAAATCGCCAAAGAATGGAGTGAAATGAGTAAAAAATGACTAATTCCCGTATTAAATTAAGACCACTGCCTTCAGCGATTTCCGCATCTGCGGTACGTTGACTGCATTTGCTGTCTCGCTTCTGCGGAGGATTGTCCGCTTCTGCAGAAATGGGTCGGGCTAGCTGGGGCTGCACCTGTGGACAGGTGACCACTCCTGCTGTTCCACTTCTGCGGAAGAGGAGCCAGATCTGCAGAATCTGGGCTCCTCTCCTTGCGCCGTATCTGCGATGCTTCAACCGCACCTGCGAGCTTGCAACTGGAGCTTCAGCTCCTTCTCAGATTTCCAACTTAGTTTGAGCCTCATCCGATTGACGCTCGGGGCCCCGCCCAAACATACCAACAAGTTTAGTATCATAAAACGGACTCGCTCGAACCCTCGAAATGCCCGAAACAATAGTAAAACTAAGAATCACACCTTAAAACCAATTGAATCAAACTTATGAACTTCAAGTTCTTCAATCTACTTCCAATGTGCCGAAACGTACTTATACTACTCGGAATGATACCAAATTTTGCGTGCAAGTCTTAAATGACATTATGGAACTATTCCCGGTCTCGAAATTCCGTTCAGACCTTGTTATCACAAAACACACTCCAACCAAATTTAATGAACTTCAAAATCCTAAAGAATCAACTTTCACTATTAGGTGCCAAAACGCTCCCAGGTCATCCAAAACCCGATCCGGACATACGCTCAAGTCTGAACTCATCATACGAACCTGTTGGAACCTTCAAATCCTGATTCCGAGGTCGTTTACTCAAAATATTGACTGAAGTCAAACTTGGCCTTTTAAGCCAACCTTAAGAAACCAAGTGTTCCGATTTCAACCCAAACTCTTCCAAATACCGAACCAACCATCCTCGCAAGTCATAAATCAGTAAAAGCAAGTACGGGAAGTCTTATTTAGGGGAACGGGGTTCTAGAAAGCAAAATGACTAGTGCGGTCATTACATTGTCCACCTCTTAAACAAACGTTCATCCTCGAACGAGTTTAGATTCATACCTGAAGTGCTAAATAAGTGTGGATATCTGCTCCGCATGTCCTCCCCGGACTCCCAGGTCGCCTCCTAGACTGGTTGGCCACTCCACTAAACCTTTACCACGGAAATCCTCTTGGATCTCAACTAGCGATCCTGTCTATCAACAATAGCAATTGGCTTCTCCTCATAACCCAAGCTCTCATCTAGCTGAATAGTGCTAAAGTCTAACACATGTGACAAGTCGGCGTGGTACCTCCAGAGCATAGACACGTGAAAAATCGGATGAACTCCCGATAGGCTAGGGGGTAAAGCAAGCTCAAAGACAACCTTCCCAACTCGCCTCAACACCTCAAATGGGCCTATAAACATTGGGCTCAACTTGCCCTTCTTTCCGAATCTCATAATTCGCTTCATTGGCGAGACTTTCAAGAGAACCTTCTTGCCGACCATGAATGATACATCTCGCGCCTTCTGATCCGCGTAACTCTTCTGTCTGGACTGTGCTATGCGAAGTCACTCCTGGATCAACTTTACCTTTTTCAAGGCATCTTTCACCAAATCTGTACCATATAACTTAGCCTTACCAGGCTCAAATCAGCCGATAGGAGAACGACATCGTGGACCATATAAAGCCTCAAATGGAGCCATCTCGATACTGAACTGATAACAGTTGTTGTAAGCAAACTCGGCCAAAGGCAAGAACTGATCCCACTGCCCTCCAAAGTCAATCACACATGCTCTAACCATGTCCTCCGAAATCTGAACTATCCGCTCCGGTTGCCTGTTGATTAGGTCGCAGTGGACTCAACCTTTGGAAAAGTGGGCGCTAATACTTTTACCCAATAGTGGTATCGGGGTCAATTTCCACAGGGAGCTAGGAAGGGAGTTGGATATTTGTTTAGCCTAGAAATGCGAGTTTGCTTCTAATTGATCTTCTATCATTTTTGGGTTTTTGTGATTATCAACTACAATTTAACAACTACTAATTATAACTATATTATGCTAAGATATTAAGTCTAGGTTGTATGCAAGATAGAGAAAGGCACTAGGGTCGTGGCATTTACCTAGGTGGTCAACTAACGGGTAGAAATTCCTAATACGAGAATGATGATTATGGGGCTTATGATATAACCGTTGCACGATAGCACTCACTCTCACACCTCTCGGTAGAAAGAATGATTTTGCCCAATTGACTCTCTCGAGGCCAATTGGGTAGGCTAACAAACCAAGCAACTTAGGGTTCAAGTTGGGTAATTACTCTCTCGAGGTCTTACCCGTTAATTGGGACTACCATTCTCATGGGTCCATCCCAATTCCTTGTTGGGTTAATTTTGGAGTCATAGACACTCTTTCTCAAGAAGAGTCAAGACCCACTAAGCTAGACTTAGTGTTTGCAACCACCAAATCCAAGTGAAAACATAAAATTAACCCAAATATCAAACACCCAACATCATTAAGCATTAAACAATCACACCCATTAATTACCCACACTAGGGTTGAGCCACAACCCTAGCTAATGGGTTTAGCTAGCCATAATAACAACAGAAATTGAAGAAGAAATAGATAAAATGAACATATTAATTAACTAGAATGTAAATCTACAAGAATCCACGTTAAAACAAGATGAAAATGCCCAAAATAGGCTAAAACTTTTTGTCTCACGAGTGCAGCTGCTCTCTGGTATCTAATTCGTACCCTAAAAATGGCAAATATTCTATTTATACTAAGTTAAGAAAAACCGGACAAAAATACCCCTGCGGGGTCCGTGCGGTCCGCACGAAGTTGACACGCGGCCGCACTGGGTTGCTTGACTTCTGAGACTTGCCTTCTGAAGATGTTGACGCGGACCGCACAATGATGGAGTGCGGCCACATGATGACTGGCGCGGACCGCGTGAACTTGTAGTGCGGCCGCATGAGTGGCTTGTGATGGTCTGTAGACTTTTGTGGTGCGGGCCGCGTGAGCTTGTAGTGCGGCCGCATTGGCTGGAACTGAGAATGCCAACTCTCTAAACTCCTATGGTGCGGCCGCATGACATGATGGTGCGGTCCGCATTGGCTGGAACTGAGAATGCCAACTCTCTGAACTCCTATGGTGCGGCCGCATGACATGATGGTGCGGTCCGCACCAAGTTCTGAATATCCTTGCTTTCATGATCTTTGACACTTGAGCAGATTTCACTCCGTTTCGAGCCGGTTTTTGACTTTTGTCATCTTGTTGCTCAAACCTGCAATCAAGCGCAACTTATAAGCATTCTGGGTTTATTTTATGGCAAATCATACATAAAGCATAGGCAAGTATGGGCATAAAACGTGTTAAAATCACAGTTATCAACTCCCCCAAACTTAAACCTTTGCTTGTCCTCAAGCAAGTAAAACAAGACCCACCCCTCAAAGGGAAACATCCAAGTAATTCCAACTTATCCTAAGGAAGCCTCATCACGCATCAATTGGGACTAACAATTGCCCTCAATACG